>NW_025959752.1:0-29867 GCF_023159225.1 Perognathus longimembris pacificus
TTTAGCACATTTAGTCAAATATCAAGCTTCAAATTCATGTTTATAGTAAAGTATGACAAACTCCTCATTTTGAAATGCAACCCTACCTTTCTGCATTTCACCAGATGGTACGGGAATCTGCAGGCCCTGATCTTGTGACTCTTATCATAGGGGCATTGCAGTAACCTTTCAGGATCCAGAGATTCACCTGCAAAGAAAAATATCTAAGCAAATCTGGTATATTTTTGAGAAAATGTAATTCTTTCCCTTCTCTTCCAATTACAACTTATGCATTAATTTCAAATTCCCTTCTGTGATGACAAAAATGATAACTATGCCTTTTGATATTATCATAGAAATAATAAGCAAATTCATTTCAGTTCCCATTTGTGAATTCTTAGGCCTAATTTGGGAAACATTTTTCCATTAATCGAAGGACTTTTTGCGGTTACTGTTTTGCAATATTCACGCTGTCCTCTGTTGACAGGGAAGGTGCATTGAGGCCAAGGCATTTACTTGCAATCTTATGTCTCAATAGTACGAATTCAAAATTCCACTGTACAATTATCAGAATGTCTCAATTCTGAACTCCATCCCATTGAATCTCCCCCACAGTGTTTTGCATACTGAGAATGCTATACATAATATGATGGGAACCATTTGAAGTGTTCTTTTCAAAGGACATTGGGAACATGCTTACCTTCTTGCATTCTGGTAGACAGGGAAATATCTGCACTTCCTGTGAGGAGAAAAATTCTGTCAGAAAACCAATGAAGAATTACTTCCAGACCAGATGTCTCAAACATTATCCTTTCTTTGGGAAACAAAAGAATATTGAAGAACTTGGAAGATATTCAACTCATTAACTTTTGAGTTCTTTGATGCACATCCTGTAAGTACTGATTTTCTTAATACACAAATTACAGGCATTTTCAGAAGAAAAACAGGAGATAGTTTATGACTTATTTCAACACTGTTTATCTAAAGGGACATGAAGGCATCTTTTCTTGTTCATTCAAAGAGGGATGGAGTGTCTTTAAAGTATTAAACTGAAATTAGGTTTAAAATGAGAAAGACAAAGAAACTTGAGTTTCCTTTCATTAAATTTAGGCCGCTTAGAAAACAAACTATTTGCGAGATTTTTTTATGAATAATCATTCTTAAGGCCGTAAAAGCATTCATTTGTAAATCAAACACATCAAAAACTTTATTCGTTTCACACGACATGCTTTGAATTTAAATTTACCTTTTCCAGTTATTGAAGACAAACTAATTATGTGGCATCACAAACATGAAGCACTAGTAGTGAGTCCTGACTTTTCCTGGGAATAAAACAGGTGGTATATATCTATATCTATGTCTACAACTATATCTATATCTATAATTATCTATCTATCTATCTATCTATCTATCTATCTATGTGTGTGTATAGCTAAATGCATGGATTAAATCCTTAAATATTACATTGCCAAGATTTAGTATAAAATTGGTGTGCTTTGTGAATATTGAGATTAAAGTTAGAGAATGTCTTGCTGGCTCCATTTTTACAATATTTCGACAAAGGATTATGTTGCTGCTTACAACTTTAGAACATTCCAAAAATGATGAGATCAAAATTGCAAATTTGGACAGAGAGATAGTACCACAAAAGTATTGGCACATTTATGAATAACCGTTATGTTGAAGTAAAATGCAATTTACATAAACAGTTTCTGCTTAAGCCTAAAAAGAAAACGGGGAATGCAATTTTCTTATACATAAAGCATTCTACTAAAGGTGAGGTGCATCCCTTCCTCCAGGAGCAAAGAGCCCCTTGTAATGAGGTGTTCACTTTGCCGGGATTACTTTGATCTGGTGTCTCCTATATATGGGAACACAACTAGAAGGAATGGACAATCAAACTCATTTTGGATTTAGGGTATCATTTCATGTCCTCTAGCGCCAGTATATGACAGTATTATAATTACTGGCCAAAATCCAGAAGAGAAAGTCCCATCTTCTCGCTGTGTTTTTTAATCACATTGCAATTTATTCCTCCTATGCTGTGAATAAGTCAAAAAGGGATATGTTTTGCTTCCATAGTTTGTTCAACTATCTTATATTAATACACTGCAGAATATAGATAATTGATTTTCCCAGCATAATAATTGCTGCCAACAATCAATTCATTGCATGTAACTCATTCCAAAGGAACGTTATACTTTCTAAGGTTAAACATTAAGAGAAGACACCTGAGAAACTACATGAATCTAATTAGAGTGACAGGGTAATAAGTGGCTTATAATACCTACTGGTATTTCTTAATATTGTCAAATATGAATGAAGGTTTTTTGACTTTTTGTTTTTTGCGCTTTCAGAAAAACAACTATCACCAGTGTGTGTCTTACTTTCTCGGGTAGACATGAATAAATTTCTCACAAATAAATCATGTTCTCACGAAATCAATGGTAAAACATTTTTAATACATTGCTAGGAAGATCTTATTTCCAATAGTGTATCCAATTTACTCAGCATCAGGAATTCCTTGACAAATTTCAAGTCTTCAATACACACTGACTTGAGAAAGATGATTCCCTTTCAGTGACTCACATACCTGCCACATTTACATATGGGTTTCTAAGAAAGCACCAATTCAAAGGAATTATGCAACAAACCAATGTAAATCTTCCCCATCCTTTTTAACTGTTGAAAAGGGCCTAGACTTATCTCCAACATATTATGAGCCAAAATCATACTCGACAGCAAAAAACAAAATTTATTCATCGAAAGGACTTAGAGAACTCCATTTGTATTGTGCATATTATTATAAATTGTGGAAATGTTTCAGGTGGTGTTAAAAAATTTTCAAGGGACAGGAAATTGCTCTGTATTAAAAAATAGGACATGGACAATAATGAATTACCTGTCTTGTTGATTAAAATGACATCCACTGAGACTGAATTAGCAAACCTAAGATACACTATGAAAGAAGGTATTCTAGTGGTAAAACTCATGAATTTTCATCCAGCTGTATATCACCTGTTTAATCGCAGGCAAATAATCAGGCAACAATTGTATTTGAAAGGAATAAGGAGAAATCTCAAAATTGTAACAGTAGGACTGAAGTCAACAAAGTATATTAATCTTTATCATTAATTTCTTTGTCATAGACCAACATTCAAGGGACTTCATTCATGACAAGTGTTCAACATATTTGTGAAAATGTTTTCTAACTGGTAGATATCTATACTATATAGTTCAAAATTTTCCAACTTTTGCAGGTCTCAAACAGGTAAATACCCGTTTGAACTCATATAAATTCAGACAATAATTTCTAGATATTCCTGTATTCTTACTTGAACTATGGCTCAAGGGATCTATAGGTAATTATATCTAACAGAACATGACCTATAAATTGAGGGAACATTGGGCAATACTGAGAGTCATAGCTACAGATAATAACTGTTTCAAATATTAGTAAATTCCAGCATTAAATTTGTTGTGGGCATGAAACAAGTGTACAACCCCATAGAAATATCATTGTTAGAGCTAAATAAAAGTGAGAGTAATGGTAGTAAATTTGAAGACGGACACATTGGAAATTGCTACATTCTCAATTCCAGGGACATAACATTTTTGATTATGTGATATGTTGGATAATACTTGGTATTTTGTAAAATAAGCAGGGACTACCTCATGGGACTTCCGGTAAAGGAATTACAAAGAACCTTTGTAGCCAGAAATGTCACAGTGTATATCAGAGTAAAAAGTTAGTCCACACGAGTTGGGGACTGATGACTGAAGAAAGGAAACGAGGGAAATGATTGTTAGATGTCTCTGAAGGAGAACTGTACTTACCAAATTAGTGAAGAAGGCTCTCCGCTCAACGAAGTAACCTGGTCCACCGTAGACCTTTCCGTAGTAACAGTTACTTTTAACTCCTGTCTCCCCCGTGTGGGGTCACTAGTATTGTGACGTGGCTAATATTGGTCACTTCCGGGTTATGATCTCACGTCATTCACAAGCACTTCCGCATTTGACACCGGAAGTGCTCAATGCTGCCTTCTACCCGGAAGTGGGAGTCCTGTTTGTTCTTCCTGTCCATTGTTTATGTATGATTTTGTAGAAATAAGCGAGGTTTCAGTAATGGAATCCTGAGAGTCGTTTTCACACACTTTTCTAATAGGCGAGTTTGGGATCCTGAATTCCTTCTTCCTATACATTTCTGTTCTGCCCATGATCCAGTCTTTGGAAAAGCATCCACTTTTACGCAAAGTGTTCACAGGAACCTATCAAGGAATATGTTGACCATTCTAGTTCTGAAAGTTTAACTATTTTCGCAAAAACTTTGTACCTACATTATTATGACCGCTTTTCCTCAGTGGTGACCATTCATGAAACATTACTTTTACAAAAAGATCAGGGAAAGTAGGCTCAGTTATGATTATGTGGTTCATACTAAATCAGAGAACTGGGACTATGCTCTCCATTTTCTAGTATGATTCATGTTCTTTTCTCCCTTATTAGCTGTGTATATCTTGTTCATGTCTTTGAACTTGATTTCAAATATGTGTCTTATAAATTGATTTTGCTATTTTAAAAGAGAAAACAGAAGAATTTGTTAACTACCAGCCCTGTTTGACCAAGGGCATTTGTGTCTTGATTATCAGTAGGTTTGAAAAAAAAGATTTAATCAAATAATATGGCATCTCTTATTATCTGAAATTTATGTGAATATTGACATGATTCTGTATCACTAGTGTTGAAATGTTCCAATTGTTTCAAAACTTCGATGTTGTATACCAAATTTGGCACTTTATCTCTATCTAAAAATCAGAATTAGAAAGAGAGCTTCAAAATTCTCCAGAATCAACTGATAATATTTACTTCCAGTTATGGTGCTTTTGCTAGGGTAATAGGAGTTTAAGTTACTCGCTAACCACAATTTCATTTTACCAATAATGTATACAAAGGATAGATGAAGAAATTTTTAACAAGGAATCAAGGAAATTTTGAGGGAGCATTGAGGTGAGAGAAAAATATGCATAAATTTCTTCTCACAGCTGTTATTTCCTTGCTCATTTTTCTGCCTCTTTCCTTCACATTGTCCTCTTGCACAAACAACTTCCTTTTTCATTATTTTTTCCAAAACAAAAAATTATATCCTTAATGTCTATTGTCACTGTCATCTCTAAAGCTTGTAGCCTCTAGTAATATTAACTATAAAACAATTCCTAGCAGATTGGGTAATATATAGATATCCATTTGAATTTATGTACATAAACATTAGTGTTTGTGTGTCACTTTTCGATACCTTTCTCTCAAGCACGTTCCTTGTCTCCCTGTGCATTGGTACCTGAGTCCTGCTTTCTTTATCATGTCTGTTACTTATTTCTAACATACAAATATCAGCCAGCCAATGCTCCATTCTATGTTCCAGGCTTTTGTCCCAATGAGTACCTTTTTCCAAATGTTTTCTAATCATTGTGTAGGATTCCCTTGTACAGAGATACCATTTGGCATTATTTCTAAAGGATTCAGATTAGGACCATAAACTATTTCATACCACATTACTTCCTCTTTTTTTTAGTTTGTTTTATTTTTTCCTTTATTTTCAGAGTGATGTACCAAAGGATAGAGGTTCATATGTAAGTCTGTAAGTATATTTCTAGTTCATCATGTTACCTCCTCCATCACCCCCACACTTCCAACTCCCTCGTATCTTTCCCCCTGATAAGTTTTAGAATTGGTTTACACAAATGGTTTTGTAAATTTTGATTTGGAGACATTTGTATTTTTATCCTCTGGCTCTTGATTTCAGCATAACATTTCTCTTTACTAGTGTTTATACAGGAATCAAATTATTGACACTTTTCTTCCACTAATTTTGGGGGATTCAGTGTCTACAAATTTGGCTGACCAAGAGGAGTTTAACCGAGCTATTATGTAATATAATGTATATTGTATGTCCCAACAATAAAATAGCAAGGGGATCAGCAGTACCCAAAATGTGTATATTTAGGTACAGAGACCACTTAAACCAATCATGGAACCATCTCTTCCCTTGAGACTTCATTTTGCATTGTAGCTCAATATTTTTCTCACCAGAAATTATTATGACCTCTAAATTGTTTTCATAAAATGAACATCTTATCCCACTGCACATATAGGAACCCTTGTAAAGGAAAAGGAAATTCGGGCCTCTTTGGAACCTTGGAATGATTTTAAGTATGGTGTCTACATAACACTTTAGTTGAAGGTGACACAATATTTATAAAATCCCTTTAACTAATGGTTAAAAACCAAAAAATGAATAAATAAATAAGAATATAGCATGGCCTGTGAGCCTATCCTTAGGAGTGAGATTTAAAGTGACAAAGGTGCTTCTTAGTCAGTCTACGTGGTTGGTCAGTAGTAGGGTGCTCCCATTCATAGTGGAATATGGCTAGCTCGTACTAAGACCATTCATGAACTTCCAAGGAGTAGGTTGGAGACGGGCCCATTCTATTGGACAAGCCAATGGAGGACTTTCTTTGATAACTTCTTTTCTGCTGAACATTGAAAACCCGGTGGTAAAAATGAATGATTTCAATGATTGCACGTGCAGGGCTTGCATACTGTTATGAGCAAGCTGATTAACATAGTGAGACGTTTGCACACTTTGTGTCAAACACACAGTAGCTGGTGCAGCAGAGGCAACTAAGAAAATAAAGGGTACAATGCCTGCTATCAATGGCCATATAAATCGTCTAGGGCGCATGAGTTATTTTAAATATTTTATCACTTGGGTGGGGCATAGACTTGTTGTCTGTAAAGTATAAAACTTCTTCTCAAATAATATTTCTATATGGTTTTGCCAGTGATGTCACATCATATCTGCAAGACATGGGAACAGGAGGATTTTATCATTGTCCTTATGTTTAATATACTACGTGAAAAACCGGTGGAGTCCTCCTGTGGTGACTGGATATGAGTTTGGAACACTGGATCTTGTATATATGGATATCTGACCTTTGAAAGATACTGAAAAATGGGGGAGGTTGTAACTAAAATGACAAGAAATGTACTCAATGCTTTATTATGTAATGGTAACTCATTTGCATCACCTTGTCAATAAAATTTAATTACAAATTATAAATTAAATAGTACCAACAAAGACACAAACACACACACACACACACACACACGCACACACACAATCAAGCAGTAGTTTTGTGGCTCACCCATATGGTGGACCATATAAATTTAAATTCTCTACTAAAAGAGGTAATTGTAATAATATTTTTAATGCAAGGGGGAGATCATTGACAAAAAAGCGTTTTTCAGATTCAAATCTAACTGAAAAAAGATATAGAAGAATTTTATACATGTTTATGTATCCAGATTTTCATTTCATGATCATCGTTCTTCTCGTAAAATCTAAATATGCTTCTTAGAGAAATTGAAAAGGTATATTTCAGTAAAGGATTTCACCCTAACATTGATGTCAGCGTTCATTACAAACAATATACAAGCTAACCAAATTAGTAAGTTTTAAAAGCTAGTGGAAATGAAAACGCATTCAACGTGCCGAAAGTAATATTTATTATTTCATGTCATTAGCAAGACAAGGAAAAATATGTAGTCCTCAAATATTAGGCCTCCGGATTATTTCTGCAAAGGAAAATAGAAAAAAGATTTTGCATTATGGTGGAAGGTGTGGTAATATACATTTCTGATTCTGCCTAAGAACAATAGAAAATTACATAGTTGTTGTACAGATATGCAAAACTGAACAACTGCCTATTATTCTGAAAGAATTTCTTGCTTTTTTCAACTTCCATATACGCAGAAATGGACCAATGGGCAACTGCTGTTGACTTATGGTATGAAACTCTATGTGTTTCAAATCACTTGAAGGTAGGTGAACACGTTAATACCCAGAGAATCCATTATGATCATGAAACAGGTACATTTCTTCTAACCTTAGTTTAGGTAACATAATAAGTTTCATCTAAGTAATAGAACAGTTTGTTTATGTCTCACCTATGCAAGTATAATCAGTGTCACATGACAGGGACACAAAATATGAAATGTGCCCAAGTCTTATAACAAAAATAGTAAATATTGTGGACTATATGAGAAATGATTATCCTAAGATTTGAGATCCAAGTCATAATATTTCATCCAAAATTCTCTATCTTATATGAGATACAACCCATAAATGAAAAAAGGAGGCATTATTTTTGTGGAAAGTGACTTAGTATGGGATAAAAGGAAAATATAACTATAAGCCTCCTAAATTTTCTCAGGTTGTCTCATCAATCCACAGAGTCCACAGAAACTTTTTCTTCTGGTCTCCCAAGTTATTTTGTTGAATATGAAAGTGACAGCAGGAAACATCACACTTCCTTTTACTCTGTAATCACATATAGAGATCTTTCAAAAATCTAAATTGGAAGTTATCCTTGCCTTACAAACTGTATACGTGGGCGAACATCTGGTGTGATTTTTACACAGAATATTCAAGGTATCACAGATCCATGTAAAGGAGGCCTTTTCACAAATATTTGGTGAAGGTTTGCAATAAAATATTGAAAAATGAAAACAGGCTGTAAACAGACATGATGCATTTATTGCTATTCTTGTTGAGCAAAGGGCATATAACACACAAACCCAAATAACACAATGTATCTGTATAGTTGCTTTTTACTACATTTAATCAAATTAATCTCCTTATGATTTTAGTAGCTACTTACATGAAGAGGAATTTCAGCCGCTCATTTGTTATTTCTGTGAATAAAATTAAATCGAAACGTATGTCATTGAAAAGTGAACGGTGGCTCTGACATACTGTCATATCTGTAACATTTTCTCAATATTGAATGGTACTCCGAGACCATTTTGAGTATGACTTTCCATAGATATCAATGAATTTGTTTGGAAATGTGTTTTTGTTTATTTGTTTGTTTGTTTCGTTTTTGCCTGTCTTGGGCCGTGGAATCAGGGCCTGAGCACTGTCCCTGGCTTCTTCCCGCTCAAGGCTAGCAGTCTGCCACTTGAGCCACAGCGCCGCTTCTGGCCGTTTTCTGTATGTGTGGTGCTGGGGAATCGAACCTAGGGCCTTGTGTACCCGAGGCAGGCACTCTTGTCACTAGGCCATATCCCCAGCCCCTAGAAATGTTTTAAGATCATGAAGTAATTGCAGATTTACACATGCATGCTTTCACCAATCACCGTTCAGACAGCAATCTGAATATTTCTCTGAAAAGAGGAAATTTTTTTATTCCTAAAAGAAAAAGGCAGCTCTTCCACCTATCATAATTGTTTCCTTTATTTCTAAGAAATAGATCTTTGCCAAAGTGATAATGTCATTTTCTTACCTGTTTTGGCTAGAAGACTCTCCTCTGCCCCAAACAAAAGTTGGGCTAGGGTTTTCCAAGGATTCTGGCAAACAGAAAAATGGATATTGTCTCCAGGGTATATATGACATTTTCTCTAACATTTACATGGCCAAGGAAAGACATAGGTATTAATGAAATAATAACCACCTTAAGGACCTAATATATCAATGATTTAAGTGGATAATAAACATGGAAAAGTAAGAGTCCTAAACTATAGATGGACAACCCTGTTTTATATATATTCTTTAAAGAAATCATTTCTGAATGCATGTCTTCATATATGAGGATGAGCATAATAGCTTTACCTATGTTAGCATACATTAAATTTCATGTTGAGCTAAAGAGTTTACTATTATTTGCATCTATCTCTAAACTGGCATTCAGTTACAGCACTAACTCAAAATTTAATCAAGCTCTTTACCTTTATCCCAGTCTTCCTCAGAAGAAAGGCGATGCCCTGTATTTCCAGATTTCTTCTCTTGGGGTTGGGACCAAGTCATAGTAACTGCAAGAAGGAAAATAAGGAAAATGGAATCACAATATGTAACAGACTGAATCTGAATCAGATCTGATTTCTGTTTCGTGTATCAAGCTTACCTATATCATCCTCAATGCAACTTTGGTCTTCACATGTTGCTATATGTTTACTGAGTTGATCGCGCGGCACCAAGTGCCGAGCATTGAAGGGACAAGTAGCCAATTTGGCAGCAATGTCTGGATGATTCTATTGAACCAGGATGTAAAAAATAAAAATAGTACAAATTATTGGGGGATAAGGAAAGGGTTGCTGTTTTTATGCTTGACTTGTGGTTTTACCTTGGGCTTATGTGCTGTACTAACACCAGTCTAGCACAAGAGGATGGGCTAGTACAACCTCGACTCTTCTTCAATCTGTTTCTTACAATTTTTAGGGGCTGGAGGTGGATAAGATTCTCTCAGACTCTATATCTCATACTCTCTTCGCATAAAAGTACTTTGATTTAAACTCGTCATGACAAGATTGGAGGTCTGACACAGCAGCAAAATGCTGGATACTTAAAACATAACTTTGGCATCTAAAAACATTCAGAATCATGACATCTTATTCAGTAAAAAGGCATTTATAAATATATGCTACATGAATGGGTAAGACACATTGATCAAAAACACAATTGGAAATGCCCTCATTGTGTGTCTTGGTGCATGTGTGTGATACCATGTGCATGTACAGTTTAATTTGTATATATTCGCATTTAGATATAAGAATATTTGAAAACATATGAGCATGAATATGCATATGTATGTGTCTTTCTGTGCACACGTGTATATATAATCAGTGAGCATCCTTTGAAAAGCATAACAAAGGGAAGATTGTTTTCTGCCCAGAGCAATGTTTTTTAACACAAAAAATTGAATTGGGATAGATAACTATATGAGCATTTGAAAGATTTCTTGTTCTATGTGAAAATAACTGTCGTGGTATCATTACAAAAAATACACCAAAATATACAAAACAGGCAAGACACATCTTCGTTATCATCAATTCAGGTTCACTAGGTTTACTGAAAAGTAACATGGTTCAGGAATTATGTCCTGCCATTAGGCAATGCATCTGTCTTAATTTTTAGAAACTTTACTAAATTGCTGATTTAGAGTAGTTAAGTGTGAACAAGGAAACAAGTATAAAGTCGCTACACTCAGACTGAAATGACTGTCCTACAGAAAACATCTTGCAATGTTCTACTCATCCTAGAGTTCTGTAAACAAGTTGCACTGCTATTTCTTATCTGCACTACACAAAGATCAGATTACAAGAGCAAATACAAATATGTGTATACTACATCTACCCAGGTAGTCTATTATTTCATTGACACATATTTAGCACATTTAGTCAAATATCAAGCTTCAAATTCATGTTTATAGTAAAGTATGACAAACTCCTCATTTTGAAATGCAACCCTACCTTTCTGCATTTCACCAGATGGTACGGGAATCTGCAGGCCCTGATCTTGTGACTCTTATCATAGGGGCATTGCAGTAACCTTTCAGGATCCAGAGATTCACCTGCAAAGAAAAATATCTAAGCAAATCTGGTATATTTTTGAGAAAATGTAATTCTTTCCCTTCTCTTCCAATTACAACTTATGCATTAATTTCAAATTCCCTTCTGTGATGACAAAAATGATAACTATGCCTTTTGATATTATCATAGAAATAATAAGCAAATTCATTTCAGTTCCCATTTGTGAATTCTTAGGCCTAATTTGGGAAACATTTTTCCATTAATCGAAGGACTTTTTGCGGTTACTGTTTTGCAATATTCACGCTGTCCTCTGTTGACAGGGAAGGTGCATTGAGGCCAAGGCATTTACTTGCAATCTTATGTCTCAATAGTACGAATTCAAAATTCCACTGTACAATTATCAGAATGTCTCAATTCTGAACTCCATCCCATTGAATCTCCCCCACAGTGTTTTGCATACTGAGAATGCTATACATAATATGATGGGAACCATTTGAAGTGTTCTTTTCAAAGGACATTGGGAACATGCTTACCTTCTTGCATTCTGGTAGACAGGGAAATATCTGCACTTCCTGTGAGGAGAAAAATTCTGTCAGAAAACCAATGAAGAATTACTTCCAGACCAGATGTCTCAAACATTATCCTTTCTTTGGGAAACAAAAGAATATTGAAGAACTTGGAAGATATTCAACTCATTAACTTTTGAGTTCTTTGATGCACATCCTGTAAGTACTGATTTTCTTAATACACAAATTACAGGCATTTTCAGAAGAAAAACAGGAGATAGTTTATGACTTATTTCAACACTGTTTATCTAAAGGGACATGAAGGCATCTTTTCTTGTTCATTCAAAGAGGGATGGAGTGTCTTTAAAGTATTAAACTGAAATTAGGTTTAAAATGAGAAAGACAAAGAAACTTGAGTTTCCTTTCATTAAATTTAGGCCGCTTAGAAAACAAACTATTTGCGAGATTTTTTTATGAATAATCATTCTTAAGGCCGTAAAAGCATTCATTTGTAAATCAAACACATCAAAAACTTTATTCGTTTCACACGACATGCTTTGAATTTAAATTTACCTTTTCCAGTTATTGAAGACAAACTAATTATGTGGCATCACAAACATGAAGCACTAGTAGTGAGTCCTGACTTTTCCTGGGAATAAAACAGGTGGTATATATCTATATCTATGTCTACAACTATATCTATATCTATAATTATGTATCTATCTATCTATCTATCTATCTATCTATCTATGTGTGTGTATAGCTAAATGCATGGATTAAATCCTTAAATATTACATTGCCAAGATTTAGTATAAAATTGGTGTGCTTTGTGAATATTGAGATTAAAGTTAGAGAATGTCTTGCTGGCTCCATTTTTACAATATTTCGACAAAGGATTATGTTGCTGCTTACAACTTTAGAACATTCCAAAAATGATGAGATCAAAATTGCAAATTTGGACAGAGAGATAGTACCACAAAAGTATTGGCACATTTATGAATAACCGTTATGTTGAAGTAAAATGCAATTTACATAAACAGTTTCTGCTTAAGCCTAAAAAGAAAACGGGGAATGCAATTTTCTTATACATAAAGCATTCTACTAAAGGTGAGGTGCATCCCTTCCTCCAGGAGCAAAGAGCCCCTTGTAATGAGGTGTTCACTTTGCCGGGATTACTTTGATCTGGTGTCTCCTATATATGGGAACACAACTAGAAGGAATGGACAATCAAACTCATTTTGGATTTAGGGTATCATTTCATGTCCTCTAGCGCCAGTATATGACAGTATTATAATTACTGGCCAAAATCCAGAAGAGAAAGTCCCATCTTCTCGCTGTGTTTTTTAATCACATTGCAATTTATTCCTCCTATGCTGTGAATAAGTCAAAAAGGGATATGTTTTGCTTCCATAGTTTGTTCAACTATCTTATATTAATACACTGCAGAATATAGATAATTGATTTTCCCAGCATAATAATTGCTGCCAACAATCAATTCATTGCATGTAACTCATTCCAAAGGAACGTTATACTTTCTAAGGTTAAACATTAAGAGAAGACACCTGAGAAACTACATGAATCTAATTAGAGTGACAGGGTAATAAGTGGCTTATAATACCTACTGGTATTTCTTAATATTGTCAAATATGAATGAAGGTTTTTTGACTTTTTGTTTTTTGCGCTTTCAGAAAAACAACTATCACCAGTGTGTGTCTTACTTTCTCGGGTAGACATGAATAAATTTCTCACAAATAAATCATGTTCTCACGAAATCAATGGTAAAACATTTTTAATACATTGCTAGGAAGATCTTATTTCCAATAGTGTATCCAATTTACTCAGCATCAGGAATTCCTTGACAAATTTCAAGTCTTCAATACACACTGACTTGAGAAAGATGATTCCCTTTCAGTGACTCACATACCTGCCACATTTACATATGGGTTTCTAAGAAAGCACCAATTCAAAGGAATTATGCAACAAACCAATGTAAATCTTCCCCATCCTTTTTAACTGTTGAAAAGGGCCTAGACTTATCTCCAACATATTATGAGCCAAAATCATACTCGACAGCAAAAAACAAAATTTATTCATCGAAAGGACTTAGAGAACTCCATTTGTATTGTGCATATTATTATAAATTGTGGAAATGTTTCAGGTGGTGTTAAAAAATTTTCAAGGGACAGGAAATTGCTCTGTATTAAAAAATAGGACATGGACAATAATGAATTACCTGTCTTGTTGATTAAAATGACATCCACTGAGACTGAATTAGCAAACCTAAGATACACTATGAAAGAAGGTATTCTAGTGGTAAAACTCATGAATTTTCATCCAGCTGTATATCACCTGTTTAATCGCAGGCAAATAATCAGGCAACAATTGTATTTGAAAGGAATAAGGAGAAATCTCAAAATTGTAACAGTAGGACTGAAGTCAACAAAGTATATTAATCTTTATCATTAATTTCTTTGTCATAGACCAACATTCAAGGGACTTCATTCATGACAAGTGTTCAACATATTTGTGAAAATGTTTTCTAACTGGTAGATATCTATACTATATAGTTCAAAATTTTCCAACTTTTGCAGGTCTCAAACAGGTAAATACCCGTTTGAACTCATATAAATTCAGACAATAATTTCTAGATATTCCTGTATTCTTACTTGAACTATGGCTCAAGGGATCTATAGGTAATTATATATAACAGAACATGACCTATAAATTGAGGGAACATTGGGCAATACTGAGAGTCATAGCTACAGATAATAACTGTTTCAAATATTAGTAAATTCCAGCATTAAATTTGTTGTGGGCATGAAACAAGTGTACAACCCCATAGAAATATCATTGTTAGAGCTAAATAAAAGTGAGAGTAATGGTAGTAAATTTGAAGACGGACACATTGGAAATTGCTACATTCTCAATTCCAGGGACATAACATTTTTGATTATGTGATATGTTGGATAATACTTGGTATTTTGTAAAATAAGCAGGGACTACCTCATGGGACTTCCGGTAAAGGAATTACAAAGAACCTTTGTAGCCAGAAATGTCACAGTGTATATCAGAGTGAAAAGTTAGTCCACACGAGTTGGGGACTGATGACTGAAGAAAGGAAACGAGGGAAATGATTGTTAGATGTCTCTGAAGGAGAACTGTACTTACCAAATTAGTGAAGAAGGCTCTCCGCTCAACGAAGTAACCTGGTCCACCGTAGACCTTTCCGTAGTAACAGTTACTTTTAACTCCTGTCTCCCCCGTGTGGGGTCACTAGTATTGTGACGTGGCTAATATTGGTCACTTCCGGGTTATGATCTCACGTCATTCACAAGCACTTCCGCATTTGACACCGGAAGTGCTCAATGCTGCCTTCTACCCGGAAGTGGGAGTCCTGTTTGTTCTTCCTGTCCATTGTTTATGTATGATTTTGTAGAAATAAGCGAGGTTTCAGTAATGGAATCCTGAGAGTCGTTTTCACACACTTTTCTAATAGGCGAGTTTGGGATCCTGAATTCCTTCTTCCTATACATTTCTGTTCTGCCCATGATCCAGTCTTTGGAAAAGCATCCACTTTTACGCAAAGTGTTCACAGGAACCTATCAAGGAATATGTTGACCATTCTAGTTCTGAAAGTTTAACTATTTTCGCAAAACTTTGTACCTACATTATTATGACCGCTTTTCCTCAGTGGTGACCATTCATGAAACATTACTTTTACAAAAAGATCAGGGAAAGTAGGCTCAGTTATGATTATGTGGTTCATACTAAATCAGAGAACTGGGACTATGCTCTCCATTTTCTAGTATGATTCATGTTCTTTTCTCCCTTATTAGCTGTGTATATCTTGTTCATGTCTTTGAACTTGATTTCAAATATGTGTCTTATAAATTGATTTTGCTATTTTAAAAGAGAAAACAGAAGAATTTGTTAACTACCAGCCCTGTTTGACCAAGGGCATTTGTGTCTTGATTATCAGTAGGTTTGAAAAAAAAGATTTAATCAAATAATATGGCATCTCTTATTATCTGAAATTTATGTGAATATTGACATGATTCTGTATCACTAGTGTTGAAATGTTCCAATTGTTTCAAAACTTCGATGTTGTATACCAAATTTGGCACTTTATCTCTATCTAAAAATCAGAATTAGAAAGAGAGCTTCAAAATTCTCCAGAATCAACTGATAATATTTACTTCCAGTTATGGTGCTTTTGCTAGGGTAATAGGAGTTTAAGTTACTCGCTAACCACAATTTCATTTTACCAATAATGTATACAAAGGATAGATGAAGAAATTTTTAACAAGGAATCAAGGAAATTTTGAGGGAGCATTGAGGTGAGAGAAAAATATGCATAAATTTCTTCTCACAGCTGTTATTTCCTTGCTCATTTTTCTGCCTCTTTCCTTCACATTGTCCTCTTGCACAAACAACTTCCTTTTTCATTATTTTTTCCAAAACAAAAAATTATATCCTTAATGTCTATTGTCACTGTCATCTCTAAAGCTTGTAGCCTCTAGTAATATTAACTATAAAACAATTCCTAGCAGATTGGGTAATATATAGATATCCATTTGAATTTATGTACATAAACATTAGTGTTTGTGTGTCACTTTTCGATACCTTTCTCTCAAGCACGTTCCTTGTCTCCCTGTGCATTGGTACCTGAGTCCTGCTTTCTTTATCATGTCTGTTACTTATTTCTAACATACAAATATCAGCCAGCCAATGCTCCATTCTATGTTCCAGGCTTTTGTCCCAATGAGTACCTTTTTCCAAATGTTTTCTAATCATTGTGTAGGATTCCCTTGTACAGAGATACCATTTGGCATTATTTCTAAAGGATTCAGATTAGGACCATAAACTATTTCATACCACATTACTTCCTCTTTTTTTTAGTTTGTTTTATTTTTTCCTTTATTTTCAGAGTGATGTACCAAAGGATAGAGGTTCATATGTAAGTCTGTAAGTATATTTCTAGTTCATCATGTTACCTCCTCCATCACCCCACACTTCCAACTCCCTCGTATCTTTCCCCCTGATAAGTTTTAGAATTGGTTTACACAAATGGTTTTGTAAATTTTGATTTGGAGACATTTGTATTTTTATCCTCTGGCTCTTGATTTCAGCATAACATTTCTCTTTACTAGTGTTTATACAGGAATCAAATTATTGACACTTTTCTTCCACTAATTTTGGGGGATTCAGTGTCTACAAATTTGGCTGACCAAGAGGAGTTTAACCGAGCTATTATGTAATATAATGTATATTGTATGTCCCAACAATAAAATAGCAAGGGGATCAGCAGTACCCAAAATGTGTATATTTAGGTACAGAGACCACTTAAACCAATCATGGAACCATCTCTTCCCTTGAGACTTCATTTTGCATTGTAGCTCAATATTTTTCTCACCAGAAATTATTATGACCTCTAAATTGTTTTCATAAAATGAACATCTTATCCCACTGCACATATAGGAACCCTTGTAAAGGAAAAGGAAATTCGGGCCTCTTTGGAACCTTGGAATGATTTTAAGTATGGTGTCTACATAACACTTTAGTTGAAGGTGACACAATATTTATAAAATCTCTTTAACTAATGGTTAAAAACCAAAAAATGAATAAATAAATAAGAATATAGCATGGCCTGTGAGCCTATCCTTAGGAGTGAGATTTAAAGTGACAAAGGTGCTTCTTAGTCAGTCTACGTGGTTGGTCAGTAGTAGGGTGCTCCCATTCA
This sequence comes from Perognathus longimembris pacificus, assembly GCF_023159225.1. NCBI lineage: Eukaryota > Metazoa > Chordata > Mammalia > Rodentia > Heteromyidae > Perognathus > Perognathus longimembris. The sequence goes on from NW_025959752.1 coordinate 17,590, forward strand.
TAGTGGAATATGGCTAGCTCGTACTAAGACCATTCATGAACTTCCAAGGAGTAGGTTGGAGACGGGCCCATTCTATTGGACAAGCCAATGGAGGACTTTCTTTGATAACTTCTTTTCTGCTGAACATTGAAAACCCGGTGGTAAAAATGAATGATTTCAATGATTGCACGTGCAGGGCTTGCATACTGTTATGAGCAAGCTGATTAACATAGTGAGACGTTTGCACACTTTGTGTCAAACACACAGTAGCTGGTGCAGCAGAGGCAACTAAGAAAATAAAGGGTACAATGCCTGCTATCAATGGCCATATAAATCGTCTAGGGCGCATGAGTTATTTTAAATATTTTATCACTTGGGTGGGGCATAGACTTGTTGTCTGTAAAGTATAAAACTTCTTCTCAAATAATATTTCTATATGGTTTTGCCAGTGATGTCACATCATATCTGCAAGACATGGGAACAGGAGGATTTTATCATTGTCCTTATGTTTAATATACTACGTGAAAAACCGGTGGAGTCCTCCTGTGGTGACTGGATATGAGTTTGGAACACTGGATCTTGTATATATGGATATCTGACCTTTGAAAGATACTGAAAAATGGGGGAGGTTGTAACTAAAATGACAAGAAATGTACTCAATGCTTTATTATGTAATGGTAACTCATTTGCATCACCTTGTCAATAAAATTTAATTACAAATTATAAATTAAATAGTACCAACAAAGACACAAACACACACACACACACACACACGCACACACACAATCAAGCAGTAGTTTTGTGGCTCACCCATATGGTGGACCATATAAATTTAAATTCTCTACTAAAAGAGGTAATTGTAATAATATTTTTAATGCAAGGGGGAGATCATTGACAAAAAAGCGTTTTTCAGATTCAAATCTAACTGAAAAAAGATATAGAAGAATTTTATACATGTTTATGTATCCAGATTTTCATTTCATGATCATCGTTCTTCTCGTAAAATCTAAATATGCTTCTTAGAGAAATTGAAAAGGTATATTTCAGTAAAGGATTTCACCCTAACATTGATGTCAGCGTTCATTACAAACAATATACAAGCTAACCAAATTAGTAAGTTTTAAAAGCTAGTGGAAATGAAAACGCATTCAACGTGCCGAAAGTAATATTTATTATTTCATGTCATTAGCAAGACAAGGAAAAATATGTAGTCCTCAAATATTAGGCCTCCGGATTATTTCTGCAAAGGAAAATAGAAAAAAGATTTTGCATTATGGTGGAAGGTGTGGTAATATACATTTCTGATTCTGCCTAAGAACAATAGAAAATTACATAGTTGTTGTACAGATATGCAAAACTGAACAACTGCCTATTATTCTGAAAGAATTTCTTGCTTTTTTCAACTTCCATATACGCAGAAATGGACCAATGGGCAACTGCTGTTGACTTATGGTATGAAACTCTATGTGTTTCAAATCACTTGAAGGTAGGTGAACACGTTAATACCCAGAGAATCCATTATGATCATGAAACAGGTACATTTCTTCTAACCTTAGTTTAGGTAACATAATAAGTTTCATCTAAGTAATAGAACAGTTTGTTTATGTCTCACCTATGCAAGTATAATCAGTGTCACATGACAGGGACACAAAATATGAAATGTGCCCAAGTCTTATAACAAAAATAGTAAATATTGTGGACTATATGAGAAATGATTATCCTAAGATTTGAGATCCAAGTCATAATATTTCATCCAAAATTCTCTATCTTATATGAGATACAACCCATAAATGAAAAAAGGAGGCATTATTTTTGTGGAAAGTGACTTAGTATGGGATAAAAGGAAAATATAACTATAAGCCTCCTAAATTTTCTCAGGTTGTCTCATCAATCCACAGAGTCCACAGAAACTTTTTCTTCTGGTCTCCCAAGTTATTTTGTTGAATATGAAAGTGACAGCAGGAAACATCACACTTCCTTTTACTCTGTAATCACATATAGAGATCTTTCAAAAATCTAAATTGGAAGTTATCCTTGCCTTACAAACTGTATACGTGGGCGAACATCTGGTGTGATTTTTACACAGAATATTCAAGGTATCACAGATCCATGTAAAGGAGGCCTTTTCACAAATATTTGGTGAAGGTTTGCAATAAAATATTGAAAAATGAAAACAGGCTGTAAACAGACATGATGCATTTATTGCTATTCTTGTTGAGCAAAGGGCATATAACACACAAACCCAAATAACACAATGTATCTGTATAGTTGCTTTTTACTACATTTAATCAAATTAATCTCCTTATGATTTTAGTAGCTACTTACATGAAGAGGAATTTCAGCCGCTCATTTGTTATTTCTGTGAATAAAATTAAATCGAAACGTATGTCATTGAAAAGTGAACGGTGGCTCTGACATACTGTCATATCTGTAACATTTTCTCAATATTGAATGGTACTCCGAGACCATTTTGAGTATGACTTTCCATAGATATCAATGAATTTGTTTGGAAATGTGTTTTTGTTTATTTGTTTGTTTGTTTCGTTTTTGCCTGTCTTGGGCCGTGGAATCAGGGCCTGAGCACTGTCCCTGGCTTCTTCCCGCTCAAGGCTAGCAGTCTGCCACTTGAGCCACAGCGCCGCTTCTGGCCGTTTTCTGTATGTGTGGTGCTGGGGAATCGAACCTAGGGCCTTGTGTACCCGAGGCAGGCACTCTTGTCACTAGGCCATATCCCCAGCCCCTAGAAATGTTTTAAGATCATGAAGTAATTGCAGATTTACACATGCATGCTTTCACCAATCACCGTTCAGACAGCAATCTGAATATTTCTCTGAAAAGAGGAAATTTTTTTATTCCTAAAAGAAAAAGGCAGCTCTTCCACCTATCATAATTGTTTCCTTTATTTCTAAGAAATAGATCTTTGCCAAAGTGATAATGTCATTTTCTTACCTGTTTTGGCTAGAAGACTCTCCTCTGCCCCAAACAAAAGTTGGGCTAGGGTTTTCCAAGGATTCTGGCAAACAGAAAAATGGATATTGTCTCCAGGGTATATATGACATTTTCTCTAACATTTACATGGCCAAGGAAAGACATAGGTATTAATGAAATAATAACCACCTTAAGGACCTAATATATCAATGATTTAAGTGGATAATAAACATGGAAAAGTAAGAGTCCTAAACTATAGATGGACAACCCTGTTTTATATATATTCTTTAAAGAAATCATTTCTGAATGCATGTCTTCATATATGAGGATGAGCATAATAGCTTTACCTATGTTAGCATACATTAAATTTCATGTTGAGCTAAAGAGTTTACTATTATTTGCATCTATCTCTAAACTGGCATTCAGTTACAGCACTAACTCAAAATTTAATCAAGCTCTTTACCTTTATCCCAGTCTTCCTCAGAAGAAAGGCGATGCCCTGTATTTCCAGATTTCTTCTCTTGGGGTTGGGACCAAGTCATAGTAACTGCAAGAAGGAAAATAAGGAAAATGGAATCACAATATGTAACAGACTGAATCTGAATCAGATCTGATTTCTGTTTCGTGTATCAAGCTTACCTATATCATCCTCAATGCAACTTTGGTCTTCACATGTTGCTATATGTTTACTGAGTTGATCGCGCGGCACCAAGTGCCGAGCATTGAAGGGACAAGTAGCCAATTTGGCAGCAATGTCTGGATGATTCTATTGAACCAGGATGTAAAAAATAAAAATAGTACAAATTATTGGGGGATAAGGAAAGGGTTGCTGTTTTTATGCTTGACTTGTGGTTTTACCTTGGGCTTGTGTGCTGTACTAACACCAGTCTAGCACAAGAGGATGGGCTAGTACAACCTCGACTCTTCTTCAATCTGTTTCTTACAATTTTTAGGGGCTGGAGGTGGATAAGATTCTCTCAGACTCTATATCTCATACGCTCTTCGCATAAAAGTACTTTGATTTAAACTCGTCATGACAAGATTGGAGGTCTGACACAGCAGCAAAATGCTGGATACTTAAAACATAACTTTGGCATCTAAAAACATTCAGAATCATGACATCTTATTCAGTAAAAAGGCATTTATAAATATATGCTACATGAATGGGTAAGACACATTGATCAAAAACACAATTGGAAATGCCCTCATTGTGTGTCTTGGTGCATGTGTGTGATACCATGTGCATGTACAGTTTAATTTGTATATATTCGCATTTAGATATAAGAATATTTGAAAACATATGAGCATGAATATGCATATGTATGTGTCTTTCTGTGCACACGTGTATATATAATCAGTGAGCATCCTTTGAAAAGCATAACAAAGGGAAGATTGTTTTCTGCCCAGAGCAATGTTTTTTAACACAAAAAATTGAATTGGGATAGATAACTATATGAGCATTTGAAAGATTTCTTGTTCTATGTGAAAATAACTGTCGTGGTATCATTACAAAAAATACACCAAAATATACAAAACAGGCAAGACACATCTTCGTTATCATCAATTCAGGTTCACTAGGTTTACTGAAAAGTAACATGGTTCAGGAATTATGTCCTGCCATTAGGCAATGCATCTGTCTTAATTTTTAGAAACTTTACTAAATTGCTGATTTAGAGTAGTTAAGTGTGAACAAGGAAACAAGTATAAAGTCGCTACACTCAGACTGAAATGACTGTCCTACAGAAAACATCTTGCAATGTTCTACTCATCCTAGAGTTCTGTAAACAAGTTGCACTGCTATTTCTTATCTGCACTACACAAAGATCAGATTACAAGAGCAAATACAAATATGTGTATACTACATCTACCCAGGTAGTCTATTATTTCATTGACACATATTTAGCACATTTAGTCAAATATCAAGCTTCAAATTCATGTTTATAGTAAAGTATGACAAACTCCTCATTTTGAAATGCAACCCTACCTTTCTGCATTTCACCAGATGGTACGGGAATCTGCAGGCCCTGATCTTGTGACTCTTATCATAGGGGCATTGCAGTAACCTTTCAGGATCCAGAGATTCACCTGCAAAGAAAAATATCTAAGCAAATCTGGTATATTTTTGAGAAAATGTAATTCTTTCCCTTCTCTTCCAATTACAACTTATGCATTAATTTCAAATTCCCTTCTGTGATGACAAAAATGATAACTATGCCTTTTGATATTATCATAGAAATAATAAGCAAATTCATTTCAGTTCCCATTTGTGAATTCTTAGGCCTAATTTGGGAAACATTTTTCCATTAATCGAAGGACTTTTTGCGGTTACTGTTTTGCAATATTCACGCTGTCCTCTGTTGACAGGGAAGGTGCATTGAGGCCAAGGCATTTACTTGCAATCTTATGTCTCAATAGTACGAATTCAAAATTCCACTGTACAATTATCAGAATGTCTCAATTCTGAACTCCATCCCATTGAATCTCCCCCACAGTGTTTTGCATACTGAGAATGCTATACATAATATGATGGGAACCATTTGAAGTGTTCTTTTCAAAGGACATTGGGAACATGCTTACCTTCTTGCATTCTGGTAGACAGGGAAATATCTGCACTTCCTGTGAGGAGAAAAATTCTGTCAGAAAACCAATGAAGAATTACTTCCAGACCAGATGTCTCAAACATTATCCTTTCTTTGGGAAACAAAAGAATATTGAAGAACTTGGAAGATATTCAACTCATTAACTTTTGAGTTCTTTGATGCACATCCTGTAAGTACTGATTTTCTTAATACACAAATTACAGGCATTTTCAGAAGAAAAACAGGAGATAGTTTATGACTTATTTCAACACTGTTTATCTAAAGGGACATGAAGGCATCTTTTCTTGTTCATTCAAAGAGGGATGGAGTGTCTTTAAAGTATTAAACTGAAATTAGGTTTAAAATGAGAAAGACAAAGAAACTTGAGTTTCCTTTCATTAAATTTAGGCCGCTTAGAAAACAAACTATTTGCGAGATTTTTTTATGAATAATCATTCTTAAGGCCGTAAAAGCATTCATTTGTAAATCAAACACATCAAAAACTTTATTCGTTTCACACGACATGCTTTGAATTTAAATTTACCTTTTCCAGTTATTGAAGACAAACTAATTATGTGGCATCACAAACATGAAGCACTAGTAGTGAGTCCTGACTTTTCCTGGGAATAAAACAGGTGGTATATATCTATATCTATGTCTACAACTATATCTATATCTATAATTATGTATCTATCTATCTATCTATCTATGTGTGTGTATAGCTAAATGCATGGATTAAATCCTTAAATATTACATTGCCAAGATTTAGTATAAAATTGGTGTGCTTTGTGAATATTGAGATTAAAGTTAGAGAATGTCTTGCTGGCTCCATTTTTACAATATTTCGACAAAGGATTATGTTGCTGCTTACAACTTTAGAACATTCCAAAAATGATGAGATCAAAATTGCAAATTTGGACAGAGAGATAGTACCACAAAAGTATTGGCACATTTATGAATAACCGTTATGTTGAAGTAAAATGCAATTTACATAAACAGTTTCTGCTTAAGCCTAAAAAGAAAACGGGGAATGCAATTTTCTTATACATAAAGCATTCTACTAAAGGTGAGGTGCATCCCTTCCTCCAGGAGCAAAGAGCCCCTTGTAATGAGGTGTTCACTTTGCCGGGATTACTTTGATCTGGTGTCTCCTATATATGGGAACACAACTAGAAGGAATGGACAATCAAACTCATTTTGGATTTAGGGTATCATTTCATGTCCTCTAGCGCCAGTATATGACAGTATTATAATTACTGGCCAAAATCCAGAAGAGAAAGTCCCATCTTCTCGCTGTGTTTTTTAATCACATTGCAATTTATTCCTCCTATGCTGTGAATAAGTCAAAAAGGGATATGTTTTGCTTCCATAGTTTGTTCAACTATCTTATATTAATACACTGCAGAATATAGATAATTGATTTTCCCAGCATAATAATTGCTGCCAACAATCAATTCATTGCATGTAACTCATTCCAAAGGAACGTTATACTTTCTAAGGTTAAACATTAAGAGAAGACACCTGAGAAACTACATGAATCTAATTAGAGTGACAGGGTAATAAGTGGCTTATAATACCTACTGGTATTTCTTAATATTGTCAAATATGAATGAAGGTTTTTTGACTTTTTGTTTTTTGCGCTTTCAGAAAAACAACTATCACCAGTGTGTGTCTTACTTTCTCGGGTAGACATGAATAAATTTCTCACAAATAAATCATGTTCTCACGAAATCAATGGTAAAACATTTTTAATACATTGCTAGGAAGATCTTATTTCCAATAGTGTATCCAATTTACTCAGCATCAGGAATTCCTTGACAAATTTCAAGTCTTCAATACACACTGACTTGAGAAAGATGATTCCCTTTCAGTGACTCACATACCTGCCACATTTACATATGGGTTTCTAAGAAAGCACCAATTCAAAGGAATTATGCAACAAACCAATGTAAATCTTCCCCATCCTTTTTAACTGTTGAAAAGGGCCTAGACTTATCTCCAACATATTATGAGCCAAAATCATACTCGACAGCAAAAAACAAAATTTATTCATCGAAAGGACTTAGAGAACTCCATTTGTATTGTGCATATTATTATAAATTGTGGAAATGTTTCAGGTGGTGTTAAAAAATTTTCAAGGGACAGGAAATTGCTCTGTATTAAAAAATAGGACATGGACAATAATGAATTACCTGTCTTGTTGATTAAAATGACATCCACTGAGACTGAATTAGCAAACCTAAGATACACTATGAAAGAAGGTATTCTAGTGGTAAAACTCATGAATTTTCATCCAGCTGTATATCACCTGTTTAATCGCAGGCAAATAATCAGGCAACAATTGTATTTGAAAGGAATAAGGAGAAATCTCAAAATTGTAACAGTAGACTGAAGTCAACAAAGTATATTAATCTTTATCATTAATTTCTTTGTCATAGACCAACATTCAAGGGACTTCATTCATGACAAGTGTTCAACATATTTGTGAAAATGTTTTCTAACTGGTAGATATCTATACTATATAGTTCAAAATTTTCCAACTTTTGCAGGTCTCAAACAGGTAAATACCCGTTTGAACTCATATAAATTCAGACAATAATTTCTAGATATTCCTGTATTCTTACTTGAACTATGGCTCAAGGGATCTATAGGTAATTATATATAACAGAACATGACCTATAAATTGAGGGAACATTGGGCAATACTGAGAGTCATAGCTACAGATAATAACTGTTTCAAATATTAGTAAATTCCAGCATTAAATTTGTTGTGGGCATGAAACAAGTGTACAACCCCATAGAAATATCATTGTTAGAGCTAAATAAAAGTGAGAGTAATGGTAGTAAATTTGAAGACGGACACATTGGAAATTGCTACATTCTCAATTCCAGGGACATAACATTTTTGATTATGTGATATGTTGGATAATACTTGGTATTTTGTAAAATAAGCAGGGACTACCTCATGGGACTTCCGGTAAAGGAATTACAAAGAACCTTTGTAGCCAGAAATGTCACAGTGTATATCAGAGTGAAAAGTTAGTCCACACGAGTTGGGGACTGATGACTGAAGAAAGGAAACGAGGGAAATGATTGTTAGATGTCTCTGAAGGAGAACTGTACTTACCAAATTAGTGAAGAAGGCTCTCCGCTCAACGAAGTAACCTGGTCCACCGTAGACCTTTCCGTAGTAACAGTTACTTTTAACTCCTGTCTCCCCCGTGTGGGGTCACTAGTATTGTGACGTGGCTAATATTGGTCACTTCCGGGTTATGATCTCACGTCATTCACAAGCACTTCCGCATTTGACACCGGAAGTGCTCAATGCTGCCTTCTACCCGGAAGTGGGAGTCCTGTTTGTTCTTCCTGTCCATTGTTTATGTATGATTTTGTAGAAATAAGCGAGGTTTCAGTAATGGAATCCTGAGAGTCGTTTTCACACACTTTTCTAATAGGCGAGTTTGGGATCCTGAATTCCTTCTTCCTATACATTTCTGTTCTGCCCATGATCCAGTCTTTGGAAAAGCATCCACTTTTACGCAAAGTGTTCACAGGAACCTATCAAGGAATATGTTGACCATTCTAGTTCTGAAAGTTTAACTATTTTCGCAAAACTTTGTACCTACATTATTATGACCGCTTTTCCTCAGTGGTGACCATTCATGAAACATTACTTTTACAAAAAGATCAGGGAAAGTAGGCTCAGTTATGATTATGTGGTTCATACTAAATCAGAGAACTGGGACTATGCTCTCCATTTTCTAGTATGATTCATGTTCTTTTCTCCCTTATTAGCTGTGTATATCTTGTTCATGTCTTTGAACTTGATTTCAAATATGTGTCTTATAAATTGATTTTGCTATTTTAAAAGAGAAAACAGAAGAATTTGTTAACTACCAGCCCTGTTTGACCAAGGGCATTTGTGTCTTGATTATCAGTAGGTTTGAAAAAAAAGATTTAATCAAATAATATGGCATCTCTTATTATCTGAAATTTATGTGAATATTGACATGATTCTGTATCACTAGTGTTGAAATGTTCCAATTGTTTCAAAACTTCGATGTTGTATACCAAATTTGGCACTTTATCTCTATCTAAAAATCAGAATTAGAAAGAGAGCTTCAAAATTCTCCAGAATCAACTGATAATATTTACTTCCAGTTATGGTGCTTTTGCTAGGGTAATAGGAGTTTAAGTTACTCGCTAACCACAATTTCATTTTACCAATAATGTATACAAAGGATAGATGAAGAAATTTTTAACAAGGAATCAAGGAAATTTTGAGGGAGCATTGAGGTGAGAGAAAAATATGCATAAATTTCTTCTCACAGCTGTTATTTCCTTGCTCATTTTTCTGCCTCTTTCCTTCACATTGTCCTCTTGCACAAACAACTTCCTTTTTCATTATTTTTTCCAAAACAAAAAATTATATCCTTAATGTCTATTGTCAATCTCATCTCTAAAGCTTGTAGCCTCTAGTAATATTAACTATAAAACAATTCCTAGCAGATTGGGTAATATATAGATATCCATTTGAATTTATGTACATAAACATTAGTGTTTGTGTGTCACTTTTCGATACCTTTCTCTCAAGCACGTTCCTTGTCTCCCTGTGCATTGGTACCTGAGTCCTGCTTTCTTTATCATGTCTGTTACTTATTTCTAACATACAAATATCAGCCAGCCAATGCTCCATTCTATGTTCCAGGCTTTTGTCCCAATGAGTACCTTTTTCCAAATGTTTTCTAATCATTGTGTAGGATTCCCTTGTACAGAGATACCATTTGGCATTATTTCTAAAGGATTCAGATTAGGACCATAAACTATTTCATACCACATTACTTCCTCTTTTTTTTAGTTTGTTTTATTTTTTCCTTTATTTTCAGAGTGATGTACCAAAGGATAGAGGTTCATATGTAAGTCTGTAAGTATATTTCTAGTTCATCATGTTACCTCCTCCATCACCCCACACTTCCAACTCCCTCGTATCTTTCCCCCTGATAAGTTTTAGAATTGGTTTACACAAATGGTTTTGTAAATTTTGATTTGGAGACATTTGTATTTTTATCCTCTGGCTCTTGATTTCAGCATAACATTTCTCTTTACTAGTGTTTATACAGGAATCAAATTATTGACACTTTTCTTCCACTAATTTTGGGGGATTCAGTGTCTACAAATTTGGCTGACCAAGAGGAGTTTAACCGAGCTATTATGTAATATAATGTATATTGTATGTCCCAACAATAAAATAGCAAGGGGATCAGCAGTACCCAAAATGTGTATATTTAGGTACAGAGACCACTTAAACCAATCATGGAACCATCTCTTCCCTTGAGACTTCATTTTGCATTGTAGCTCAATATTTTTCTCACCAGAAATTATTATGACCTCTAAATTGTTTTCATAAAACCAACATCTTATCCCACTGCACATATAGGAACCCTTGTAAAGGAAAAGGAAATTCGGGCCTCTTTGGAACCTTGGAATGATTTTAAGTATGGTGTCTACATAACACTTTAGTTGAAGGTGACACAATATTTATAAAATCCCTTTAACTAATGGTTAAAAACCAAAAAATGAATAAATAAATAAGAATATAGCATGGCCTGTGAGCCTATCCTTAGGAGTGAGATTTAAAGTGACAAAGGTGCTTCTTAGTCAGTCTACGTGGTTGGTCAGTAGTAGGGTGCTCCCATTCATAGTGGAATATGGCTAGCTCGTACTAAGACCATTCATGAACTTCCAAGGAGTAGGTTGGAGACGGGCCCATTCTATTGGACAAGCCAATGGAGGACTTTCTTTGATAACTTCTTTTCTGCTGAACATTGAAAACCCGGTGGTAAAAATGAATGATTTCAATGATTGCACGTGCAGGGCTTGCATACTGTTATGAGCAAGCTGATTAACATAGTGAGACGTTTGCACACTTTGTGTCAAACACACAGTAGCTTGTGCAGCAGAGGCAACTAAGAAAATAAAGGGTACAATGCCTGCTATCAATGGCCATATAAATCGTCTAGGGCGCATGAGTTATTTTAAATATTTTATCACTTGGGTGGGGCATAGACTTGTTGTCTGTAAAGTATAAAACTTCTTCTCAAATAATATTTCTATATGGTTTTGCCAGTGATGTCACATCATATCTGCAAGACATGGGAACAGGAGGATTTTATCATTGTCCTTATGTTTAATATACTACGTGAAAAACCGGTGGAGTCCTCCTGTGGTGACTGGATATGAGTTTGGAACACTGGATCTTGTATATATGGATATCTGACCTTTGAAAGATACTGAAAAATGGGGGAGGTTGTAACTAAAATGACAAGAAATGTACTCAATGCTTTATTATGTAATGGTAACTCATTTGCATCACCTTGTCAATAAAATTTAATTACAAATTATAAATTAAATAGTACCAACAAAGACACAAACACACACACACACACACACACGCACACACACAATCAAGCAGTAGTTTTGTGGCTCACCCATATGGTGGACCATATAAATTTAAATTCTCTACTAAAAGAGGTAATTGTAATAATATTTTTAATGCAAGGGGGAGATCATTGACAAAAAAGCGTTTTTCACATTCAAATCTAACTGAAAAAAGATATAGAAGAATTTTATACATGTTTTTGTATCCAGATTTTCATTTCATGATCATCGTTCTTCTCGTAAAATCTAAATATGCTTCTTAGAGAAATTGAAAAGGTATATTTCAGTAAAGGATTTCACCCTAACATTGATGTCAGCGTTCATTACAAACAATATACAAGCTAACCAAATTAGT
>NW_025959753.1:0-30058 GCF_023159225.1 Perognathus longimembris pacificus
GAATCTGATTTGTGGTGAGGGGAGAGAGATAAAAGCTCATTTAGGAACGACATGAACATGCAGCGTAGGTAGCAGTTTATCAGTAAATATCTCCACTGAGATTGAGAAAAGCAGTAGCTTAATAAATTAAGTACTTCCTGGTATGGTTACTGTACTGGTAACTCCCCAAAAGAATCTGGATTGTGGTGAGGGAACAGAGAAAAAAGCTCATTTAGGACCTACACTTACGAATGGGGTAGGCAGCTGTATATCAGGGAGTAAACCTTCTTAGAATAAAAACAGCTGGAGCTTGTTAAGGTAATTACACTGGGGAAAGGATAATGTACTGGGAACTCCTCAGAAGAATCTGATTTGTGGTGCGGGTAGAGAGATAAAAGCTCATTTAGGAACGACATGAACATGCTGCGTAGGTAGTTGTTTATCAGTAAATATCTCCACTGAGATTAAGAAAAGCAGTAGCTTAATAAATTAAGTACTTCCTGGTATGGTTACTGTACTGGTAACTCCCCAAAAGAATCTGGATTCTGGGGAGGAAACAGAGAAAAAAGCTCATTTAGGACCTGCACTTACGAAGGGGGTTGGCAGCTGTATATCAGGGAGTAAACCTTCTGAGAATAAAAACAGCTGGAGCTTGTTAAGGTAATTACACAGGGGAAAGGATAATGTACTGGGAACTCCTCAGAAGAATCTGATCTGTGGTGAGGGGAGAGAGATAAAAGCTCATTTAGAAATGACATGAACATGCTGCGTAGGTAGCTGTTTATCAGTAAATATCTCCACTGAGATTAAGAAAAGCAGTAGCTTAATAAATTAAGTACTTCCTGGTATGGTTACTGTACTGGTAACTCCCCAAAAGAATCTGGATTGTGGTGAGGGAACACAGAAAACAGCTCATTTAGGACCTGCGCTTACGAAGGGGGTAGGCAGAAGTATATCAGGGAGTAAACCTTCTGAGAATAAAAACAGCTGGAGCTTGTTAAGGTAATTATACAGGGGAAAGGATAATGTACTGGGAACTCCTCAGAAGAATCTGATTTGTGGTGAGGGGAGAGAGATACAAGCTCATTTAGGAACGACATGAACGTGCTGCGTAGGTAGCTGTTTATCAGTAAATATCTCCACTGAGATTAAGAAAAGCAGTAGCTTAATAAATTAAGTATTTCCTGGTATGGTTACTGTACAGGAAACTCACCAAAAGAATCTGGATTGTGGTGAGGGAACAGAGAAAAAAGCTCATTTAGGACCTGCACTTACGAAGGGGGTAGGCAGCTGTATATCAGGGAGTAAACCTGAGAATAAAAACAGCTGGAGCTTGTTAAGGTAATTACACAGGGGAAAGGATAATGTACTGGAAACTCCTCAGAAAAATCTGATTTGTGGTGAGGGAGAGAGATAAAAGCTCATTAAGGAACGACATGAACATGCTGCATACGTAGCTGTTTATCAGTAAATATCTCCACTGAGATTAAGAAAAGCAGTAGCTTAATAAATAAAGTACTTCCTGGTATGGTTACTGTACTGGTAACTCCCCAAAAGAATCTGGATTATGGTGAGGGAACAGAGAATAAAGCTCATTTAGGACCTGCACTTACGAAGGGGGTAGGCACCTGTATATCAGGGAGTAAACCTTCTGAGAATAAAAACAGCTGGAGCTTGTTAAGGTAATTACACAGGGGAAAGGATAATGTACTGGGAACTCCTCAGAAGAATCTGATTTGTGGTGAGGGGAGAGAGATAAAAGCTCATTTAGGAACGACATGAACATGCTGAGTAGGTAGCTGTTTATCAGTAAATATCTCCACTGAGATTGAGAAAAGGAGTAGCTTAATAAATTAAGTACTTCCTGGTATGGTTACTGTACTGGTAACTCCCCAAAAGAATCTGGACTTTGGTGAGGGAACAGAGAAAAAAGCTCATTTAGGACCTACACTTATGAATGGGGTAGGCAGCTGTATATCAGGGAGTAAACCTTCTTAGAATAAAAACAGCTGGAGCTTGTTAAGGTAATTACACTGGGGAAAGGATAATGTACTGGGAACTCCTCAGAAGAATCTGATTTGTGGTGCGGGTAGAGAGATAAAAGCTCATTTAGGAACGACATGAACATGCTGCGTAGGTAGCTGTTTATCAGTAAATATCTCCACTGAGATTAAGAAAAGCAGTAGCTTAATAAATTAAGTACTTCCTGGTATGGTTACTGTACTGGAAAACTCCCCAAAAGAATCTGGATTCTGGGGAGGAAACAGAGAAAAAAGCTCATTTAGGACCTGCACTTACGAAGGGGGTAGGCAGCTGTATATCAGGGAATGAACCTTCTGAGAATAAAAACAGCTGGAGCTTGTTAAGGTAATTACACAGGAGAAAGGATAATGTACTGGGAACTCCTCAGAAGAATCTGATTTGTGGTTGGGAGAGAGAGATAAAAGCTCATTTAGGAACGACATGAACATGCTGCGTAGGTAGCTGTTTATCAGTAAATATCTCCACTGAGATTAAGAAAAGCAGTAGCTTAATAAATTAAGTACTTCCTGGTATGGTTACTGTACTGGTAACTCCCCAAAAGAATCTGGATTGTGGTGAGGGAATAGAGAAAAAAGCTCATTTAGGACCTGCACCTACGAAGGGGGTAGGCAGCTGTATATCAGGGAGTAAACCTTCTGAGAATAAAAACAGCTGGAGCTTGTTAAGGTAATTACACAGGGGAAATGATAATGTACTGGGAACTCCTCAGAAGAATCTGATTTGTGCTGAGGGGAGAGAGATAAAAGCTCATTTAGGAACGACATGAACATGCTGCATACGTAGCTGTTTATCAGTAAATATCTCCACTGAGATTAAGAAATGCAGTAGCTTAATAAATTAAGTACTTCCTGGTATGGTTACTGTACTGGTAACTCCCCAAAAGAATCTGGATTGTGGTGAGGGAACAGAGAAATAAGCTCATTTAGGACCTGCACTTACGAAGGGGGTAGGCAGCTGTATATCAGGGAGTAAACCTTCTGAGAATAAAAACAGCTGGAGCTTGTTAAGGTAATAACACAGGGGAAAGGATAATGTACTGGGAACTCCTCAGAAGAATCTGATTTGTGGTGTGGGGAGAGAGATAAAAGCTCATTTAGGAACGACATGAACATGCTGCGTAGGTAGCTGTTTATCTGTAAATATCTCCACTGAGATTAAGAAAAGCAGTAGCTTTATAAATTAAGTACTTCCTGGTATGGTTACTGTACTGGTAATTCCCCAAAAGAATCTGGATTGTGGTGAGGGAGCAGAGCAAAAAGCTCTTATAGGACCTGCACTTACGAAGGGGGTAGTCAGCTGTATATCAGGGAGTAAACATTCTGAGAATAAAAACAGCTGGAGCTTGTTAAGGTAATTACACAGGGGAAAGGATAATGTACTGGGAACTCCTCAGAAGATTCTGATTTGGGTTGAGGGGAGAGAGATAAAAGCTCATTTAGGAACGACATGAACATTGTACGAACATAGCTGTTTATCAGTAAATATCTCCCCTGAGATTAAGAAAAGCAGTAGCTTAATAAATTAAGTACTTCCTGGTATGGTTACTGTACTGGTAACTCCCCAAAAGAATCTGGATTGTGGTGAGGGAACAGAGAAAAAAGCTCATTTAGGACCTGCACTTACGAAGGGGGTAGGCAACTGTATATCAGGGAGTAAACCTTCTGAGAATAAAAACAGCTGGAGCTTGTTAAGGTAATTACACAGGGGAAAGGATAATGTACTGGGAACTCCTCAGAAGAATCTGATTTGTGGTGAGGGGAGAGAGATAAAAGCTCATTTAGGAACGACATGAACATGCTGCGTAGGTAGCTGTTTATCAGTAAATATCTCCACTGAGATTAAGAAAAGCAGTAGCTTAATAAATTAAGTACTTCCTGGTATGGTTACTGTACTGGTAACTCCCCAAAAGAATCTGGATTGTGGTGAGGGAACAGAGAATAAAACTCATTTAGGACCTACACTTACGAAGGGGGTAGGCAGCTGTATATCAGGGAGTAAACCTTCTGAGAATAAAAACAGCTGGAGCTTGTTAAGGTAATTACACAGGGGAAAGGATAATGTACTGGGAACTTCTCAGAAGAATCTGATTTGTGGTGAGGGGAGAGAGATAAAAGCTCATTTAGGAACGACATGACCATGCTGCGTAGGTAGCTGTTTATCAATAAATATCTCCAATGAGATTAAGAAAAGCAGTAGCTTAATAAATTAGGTACTTCCTGGTATGGTTACTGTACTGGTAACTCTCCAAAAGAATCTGGATTGTGGTGAGGGAAAAGAGAAAAAAGCTCATTTAGGACCTGCACTTGCGAAGGGGGTAGGCAGCTGTATATTAGGGAGTAAACCTTCTGAGAATAAAAACAGCGGGAGCTTGTTAAGGTAATTACATAGGGGAAAGGATAATGTACTGGGAAATCCTCAGAAGAATCTGATTTGTGGTGAGGGGAGAGAGATAAAAGCTCATTTAGGAACGACATGAACATGCTGCGTAGGTAGCTGTTTATCAGTAAATATCTCCACTGAGATTAAGAAAAGCAGTAGCTTAATAAATTGAGTACTTCCTGGTATGGTTGCTGTACTGGTAACTTCACAAAAGAATCTGGATCGTGGTGAGGGAACAGAGAAAAAAGCTCATTTAGGACCTGCACTTACCAAGGGGGTAGGCAGCTGTATATCAGGGAGTAAACCTTCTGAGAATAAAAACAGCTGGAGCTTGTTAAGGTAATTACACAGGGGAAAGGATAATGTACTGGGAACTCCTCAGAAGAATCTGATTTGTGGTGAGGGGAGAGAGATAAATGCTCATTTAGGAATGACATGGACATGCTGCGTAGGTAGCTGTTTATCAGTAAATATCACCACTGAGATTAAGAAAAGCAGTAGCTTAATAAATTAAGTACTTCCTGGTATGGTTACTGTACTGGTAACTCCCCAAAAGAATCTGGATTGTGGTGAGGGAACAGAGAAAAAAGCTCATTTAGGACCTGCACTTACGAAGGGGGTAGGCAGCTGTATATCAGGGAGTAAACCTTCTGAGAATAAAAACAGCTGGAGCTTGTTAAGGTGTTAAGGTAATTAAACAGGGGAAAGGATAATGTACTGGGAACTCCTCAGAAGAATCTGATTTATGGTGAGGGGAGAGAGATAAAAGCTCATTTAGGAACGACATGATCATGCTGCTTAGGTAGCTGTTTATCAGTAAATATCTCCACTGAGATTAAGAAAAGCAGTAGCTTAATAAATTAAGTACTTCCTGGTATGGTTACTGTACTGGTAACTCCACAAAAGAATCTGGATTGTCGTGAGGCAACAGAGAAATAAGCTCATTTAGGACCCGCACTTACGGAGGTGGTAGGCAGCTGTATATCAGGGAGTAAACCTTCTGAGAATAAAAACACCTGGAGCTTGTTAAGGTAATTACACAGGGGAAAGGATAATGTACTGGGAACTCCTCAGAAGATTCTGATTTGGGTTGAGGGGAGAGAGATAAAAGCTCATTTAGGAACGACATGAACATTGTACGAACATAGCTGTTTATCAGTAAATATCTCCCCTGAGATTAAGAAAAGCAGTAGCTTAATAAATTAAGTACTTCCTGGTATGGTTACTGTACTGGTAACTCCCCAAAAGAATCTGGATTGTGGTGAGGGAACAGAGAAAAAAGCTCATTTAGGACCTGCACTTACGAAGGGGGTAGGCAACTGTATATCAGGGAGTAAACCTTCTGAGAATAAAAACAGCTGGAGCTTGTTAAGGTAATTACACAGGGGAAAGGATAATGTACTGGGAACTCCTCAGAAGAATCTGATTTGTGGTGAGGGGAGAGAGATAAAAGCTCATTTAGGAACGACATGAACATGCTGCGTAGGTAGCTGTTTATCAGTAAATATCTCCACTGAGATTAAGAAAAGCAGTAGCTTAATAAATTAAGTACTTCCTGGTATGGTTACTGTACTGGTAACTCCCCAAAAGAATCTGGATTGTGGTGAGGGAACAGAGAATAAAACTCATTTAGGACCTACACTTACGAAGGGGGTAGGCAGCTGTATATCAGGGAGTAAACCTTCTGAGAATAAAAACAGCTGGAGCTTGTTAAGGTAATTACACAGGGGAAAGGATAATGTACTGGGAACTTCTCAGAAGAATCTGATTTGTGGTGAGGGGAGAGAGATAAAAGCTCATTTAGGAACGACATGACCATGCTGCGTAGGTAGCTGTTTATCAATAAATATCTCCAATGAGATTAAGAAAAGCAGTAGCTTAATAAATTAGGTACTTCCTGGTATGGTTACTGTACTGGTAACTCTCCAAAAGAATCTGGATTGTGGTGAGGGAAAAGAGAAAAAAGCTCATTTAGGACCTGCACTTGCGAAGGGGGTAGGCAGCTGTATATTAGGGAGTAAACCTTCTGAGAATAAAAACAGCGGGAGCTTGTTAAGGTAATTACATAGGGGAAAGGATAATGTACTGGGAAATCCTCAGAAGAATCTGATTTGTGGTGAGGGGAGAGAGATAAAAGCTCATTTAGGAACGACATGAACATGCTGCGTAGGTAGCTGTTTATCAGTAAATATCTCCACTGAGATTAAGAAAAGCAGTAGCTTAATAAATTGAGTACTTCCTGGTATGGTTGCTGTACTGGTAACTTCACAAAAGAATCTGGATCGTGGTGAGGGAACAGAGAAAAAAGCTCATTTAGGACCTGCACTTACCAAGGGGGTAGGCAGCTGTATATCAGGGAGTAAACCTTCTGAGAATAAAAACAGCTGGAGCTTGTTAAGGTAATTACACAGGGGAAAGGATAATGTACTGGGAACTCCTCAGAAGAATCTGATTTGTGGTGAGGGGAGAGAGATAAATGCTCATTTAGGAATGACATGGACATGCTGCGTAGGTAGCTGTTTATCAGTAAATATCACCACTGAGATTAAGAAAAGCAGTAGCTTAATAAATTAAGTACTTCCTGGTATGGTTACTGTACTGGTAACTCCCCAAAAGAATCTGGATTGTGGTGAGGGAACAGAGAAAAAAGCTCATTTAGGACCTGCACTTACGAAGGGGGTAGGCAGCTGTATATCAGGGAGTAAACCTTCTGAGAATAAAAACAGCTGGAGCTTGTTAAGGTGTTAAGGTAATTAAACAGGGGAAAGGATAATGTACTGGGAACTCCTCAGAAGAATCTGATTTATGGTGAGGGGAGAGAGATAAAAGCTCATTTAGGAACGACATGATCATGCTGCTTAGGTAGCTGTTTATCAGTAAATATCTCCACTGAGATTAAGAAAAGCAGTAGCTTAATAAATTAAGTACTTCCTGGTATGGTTACTGTACTGGTAACTCCACAAAAGAATCTGGATTGTCGTGAGGCAACAGAGAAATAAGCTCATTTAGGACCCGCACTTACGGAGGTGGTAGGCAGCTGTATATCAGGGAGTAAACCTTCTGAGAATAAAAACACCTGGAGCATGTTAAGGTAATTACACAGGGGAAAGGATAATGTACTGGGAACTCCTCAGAAGAATCTGATTTGTGGTGAGGGGAGAGAGAATAAAGCTCATTCAAGAACGACATGAACATGCTACATAGGTAGCTGTTTATCAGTAAATATCTCCACTGAGATTAAGAAAAGCAGTAGCTTAATAAATTAAGTACTTCCTGGTATGGTTACTGTACTGGTAACTCCCCAAAATAATCTGGATTGTGGTGAGGGAACAGAGAAAAAAGCTCATTTAGGACCTGCACTTACGAAGGGGGTAGGCAGCTGTATATCAGGGAGTAAACCTTCTGAGAATAAAAACAGCTGGAGCTTGTTAAGGTAATTACACAGGGGAAAGGATATTGTACTGGGAACTCCTCAGAAGAATGTGATTTGTGGTGAGGGGAGAGACATAAATGCTCATTTAAGAACGACATGGACATGCTGCGTAGGTAGCTGTTTATCAGTAAATATCTCCACTGAGATTAAGAAAAGCATTAGCTTAATAAATTAAGTACTTCCTGGTATGCTTACTGTACTGGTAACTCCCCAAAAGAATCTGGATTGTGGTGAGGGAACAGAGAAAAAAGCTCATTTAGGACCTGCACTTACGAAGGGGGTAGGCAGCTGTATATCAGGGAGTAAACCTTCTGAGAATAAAAACAGCTGGAGCTTGTTAAGGTAATTACACAGGGGAAAGGATAATGTACTAGGAACTCCTCAGAAGAATCTGATTTGTGGTGAGGGGAGAGAGATAAAAGCTCATTTAGGAACGACATGAACATGCTGCGTAGGTAGCTCTTTATCAGTAAATATCTCCACTGAGATTAAGAAAAGCAGTAGCTTAATAAATAAAGTACTTCCTGGTATGGTTACTGTACTGTTAACTCCCCAAAAGCATCTGGATTGTGGTGAGGGAACGGAGAAAAAAGCTCATTTAGGACCTGCACTTACGAAGGGGGTAGGCAGCAGTATATCAGGGAGTAAACCTTCTGAGAAAAAAAACAGCTGGAGCTTGTTAATGTGTTAAGGTAATTACACAGGGGAAAGGATAATGTACTGGGAACTCCTCAGAAGAATCTGATTTGTGGTGAGGGGAGAGAGATAAAAGATCATTTAGGAACGACATGAACATGCTGCCTAGGTAGCTGTTTATCAGCAAATATCTCCACTGAAATTAAGAAAAGCAGTAGCTTAATAAATTAAGTACTTCCTGGTATGGTTACTGTACTGGTAACTCCCCAAAAGAATCTGGATTGTGGTGAGGGAACAGAGAAAAAAGCTCATTTAGGACCTGCACTTACGAAGGGGGTAGGCAGCTGTATATAAGGGAGTAAACCTTCTGAGAATAAAAACAGCTGGAGCTTGTTAAGGTAATTACACAGGGGAAAGGATAATGTACTGGGAACTCCTCAGAAGAATCTGATTTGTGGTGAGGGGAGAGAGATAAAAGCTCATTTAGGGGGCAGGGGATATAGCCTAGTGGCAAGAGTGCCTGCCTCTGATACATGAGGCCCTAGGTTCGGTTCCCCAGCACCACATATACAGAAAACGGCCAGAAGCGGCGCTGTGGCTCAAGTGGCAGAGTGCTAGCCTTGAGCGGGAAGAAGCCAGGGACAGTGCTCAGGCCCTGAGTCCAAGGCCCAGGACTGGCCAAAAAAAAAAAAAAGAAAAGCTCATTTAGGAACGACATGAACATGCTGCGTGGGTAGCTGTTTATCAGTAAATATCTCCACTGAGATTAAGAAAAGCAGTAGCTTAATAAATTAAGTACTTCCTGGTATGGTTACTGTACTGGTAACTCCCCAAAAGAATCTGGATTGTGGTGAGGGAACAGAGAAAAAAGCTCATTTAGGACCTGCACTTACGAAGGGGGTAGGCAGCTGTATATCAGGGAGTAAACCTTCTGAGAATGAAAACAGCTGGAGTGTGTTAAGGTAATTACACAGGGGAAAGGATAATGTACTGGGATCTCCTCAGAGGAATCTGATTTGTGGTGAGGGGAGAGAGATAAAAGCTCATTTAGGAACGACATGAGCATGCTGGGTAGGTAGCTGTTTATCAGTAAATATCTCCACTGACATTAAGAAAAGCAGTAGCTTAATAAATTAAGTACTTCCTGGTATGGTTACTGTACTGGTAACTCCCCAAAAGAATCTGGATTGTGGTGAGGGAACAGAGAAAAAAGCTCATTTAGGACCTGCACTTACGAAGGGGGTAGGCAGCTGTATATCAGGGAGTAAACGTTCTGAGAATAAAAACAGCTGGAGCTTGTTAAGGTAATTACACAGGGGAAAGGATATTGTACTGGGAACTCCTCAGAAGAATCTGATTTGTGGTGAGGGGAGAGAGATAAAAGCTCATTTAGGAACGACATGAACATGCTGCGTAGGTAGCTGTTTATCAGTAAATATCTCCACTGAGATTAAGAAAAGCAGTAGCTTAATAAATTAAGTACTTCCTGGTATGTTACTGTACTGGAAACTCCCCAAAAGAATCTGGATTGTGGTGAGGGAACAGAGAAAAAAGGTCATTTAGGACCTGCACTTACGAAGGGGGTAGGCAGCTGTATATCAGGGAGTAAACCTACTGAGAATAAAAACAGCTGGAGCTTGTTAAGTTAATTACACAGGGGAAAGGATAATGTACTGGGAACTCCTCAGAAGAATCTGATTTGTGGTGAGGGGAGAGAGATAAAAGCTCATTTAGGAACGACATGAACATGCTGCGTAGGAAGCTGTTTATCAGTAAATATCTCCACTGAGATTAAGAAAAGCAGTAGCTTAATAAATTAAGTACTTCCTGGTATGGTTACTGTACTGGAAACTCCCCAAAAGAATCTGGATTGTGGTGAGGGAACAGAGAAAAAAGGTCATTTAGGGTCTGCACTTACGAAGGGGGTAGGCAGCTGTATATCAGGGAGTAAACCTACTGAGAATAAAAACAGCTGGAGCTTGTTAAGGTAATTACACAGAGGAAAGGATAATGTACTGGGAACTCCTCAGAAGAATCTGATTTGTGGTGAGGGGAGAGAGATAAAAGCTCATTTAGGAACGACATGAACATGCTGCGTAGGTAGCTGTTTATCAGTAAATATCTCCACTGAGATTAAGAAAAGCAGTAGCTTAATAAATTTAGTACTTCCGGGTATGGTTACTGTACTGGTAACTCCCCAAAAAAATCTGGATTGTGGTGAGGGAACAGAGAAAAAAGCTCATTTATGACCTGCACTTACGAAGGGGGTAGGCAGCTTTATATCAGGGAGTAAACCTTCTGAGAAGAAAAACAGCTGGAGCTTGTTAAGGTAATTACACAGGGGAAAGGATAATGTACTGGGAACTCCTCAGAAGAATCTGATTTGTGGTTGAGGGGAGAGAGATAAAAGCTCATTTAGGAACGACATGAACATGCTGCGTAGGTAGCTGTTTATCAGTAAATATCTCCACTGAGATTAAGAAAAGCAGTAGCTAAATAAATTAAGTACTTCGTGGTATGGTTACTGTACTGGTTACTCCCCAAAAGAATCTGGATTGTGGTGAGGGAACAGAGTAAAAAGCTCATTTAGGACCTGCACTTACGAAGGGGGTAGGCAGCTGTATATTAGGGAGTAAACCTTCTGAGGATAAAAACACCTGGAGCTTGTTAAGGTTATTACACAGGGGAAAGGATAATGTACTGGGAACTCCTCAGAAGAATCTGATTTGTGGTGAGGGGAGAGAGATAAAAGCTCATTTAGGAACGACATGAACATGCTGCGTAGGTAGCTGTTTATCAGTAAATATCTCCACTGAGATTAAGAAAACAGTAGCTTAATAAATTAAGTACTTCCTGGTATGGTTACTGTACTGGTAACTCCCCAAAAGAATCTGGATTGTGTTGAGGGAACAGAGAAAAAAGCTCATTTAGGACCTGCACTTACGAAGGGGGTAGGCAGCTGTATATCAGGGAGTAAACCTTCTGAGAATAAAAACAGCTGGAGCTTGTTAAGGTAATTACACAGGGGAAAGGATAATGTCCTGGGAACTCCTCAGAAGAATCTGATTTGTGGTGAGGGGAGAGAGATAAAAGCTCATTTAGGAACGACTTGAACATGCTGCCTAGGTAGCTGTTTATCAGTAAATATCTCCAATGAGAATAAGAAAAGCAGTAGCTTAATAAATCAAGTACTTCCTGGTATGGTTACTGTACTGGTAACTTCCCAAAAGAATCTGGATTGTGTGAGGGAACAAAGAAAAAGCTCATATAGGACCTGCACTTACCAAGGAGGGTAGGCAGCTGTATATCAGGGAGTGAACCTTCTGAGAATAAAAACAGCTGGAGTTGTTAAGGTAATTACACAGGGGAAAGGATAATGTACTGGGAACTCCTCAGAAGAATCTGATTTGTGGTGAGGCGAGAGAGATAAAAGCTCATTTAGGAACGACATGAACATTCTGCGTAGGTAGCTGTTTATCAGTAAATATCTCCAGTGAGATTAAGAAAAGCAGTAGCTTAATAAATTAAGTACTTCCTGGTATGGTTACTGTACTGGTAACTCCCCAAAGAATCTGGATTGTGGTGAGGGAACAGAGAATAAAGCTCATTTAGGACCTGCACTTACGAAGGGGGTAGGCAGCTGTATATCAGGGAGTAAACCTTCTGAGAATAAAAACAGCTGGAGATTGTTAAGGTAATTCCACAGGGGAAAGGATAATGTACTGGGAACTCCTCAGAAGAATCTGATTTGTGTTGAGGGGAGAGAGATAAAATCTCATTTAAGAACGACATGAACATGCTGCGTAGGTAGCTGTTTATCAGTAAATATCTCCACTGAGAATAAGAAAAGCAGTAGCTTAATGAATTAAGTACTTCCTGGTATGGTTACTGTACTGGTAACTACCCAAAACAATCTGGATTGTGGTGAGGGAACAGAGAAAAAACCTCATTTAGGACCTGCACTTACGAAGGGGGTAGGCAGCTGTATATCAGGGAGTAAACCTTCTGAGAATAAAAACAGCTGGAGCTTGTTAAGGTAATTACACAGGGGAAAGGATAATGTACTGGGAACTCCTCAGAAGAATCTGATTTGTGGTGAGGGGAGAGAGATAAAAGCTCATTTAGGAACGACATGAACATGCTGCGTAGGTAGCTGTTTATCAGTAAATATCTCCACTGAGATTAAGAAAAGCAGTAGCTTAATAAATTAAGTACTTCCTGGTATGGTTACTGTACTGGTAACTCCCCAAAAATATGGATTTGGTGAGGGAACAGAGAAAAAGCTCATTTAGGACCTGCACTTACGAAGGGGCTAGGCAGCTGTATATCAGTGAGTAAACCTTCCGAGAATAAAAACAGCTGGAGCTTGTTAAGGTAATTACACAGGGGAAAGGATAATGTACTGGGAACTCCTCAGATGAATCTGATTTATGTTGAGGGGAGAGAGATAAAAGCTCATTTAGGAACGACATGAACATGCTGCGTAGGTAGCTGTTTATCAGTAAATATCTCCACTGAGATTAAGAAAAGCAGTATCTTAATAAATTAAGTACTTCCTGGTATGGTTTCTCTACTGGTAACTCCCCAAATAATCTGGATTGTGGTGAGGGAACAGAGAAAAAGGCTCATTTAGGACCTGCACTTACGAAGGGGGTAGGCAGCTGTATATCAGGGAGTAAACCTTCTGAGAATAAAAACAGCTGGAGCTTGTAAGGTAATTACACAGGGGAAAGGATTATGTACTGGGAACTCCTCAGAAGAATCTGATTTTTGGTGAGGGGAGAGAGATAAAAGCTCATTTATTAACGGCATGAACATGCTGCGTAGGTAGCTGTTTATCAGTAAATATCTCCACTGAGATTAAGAAAAGCAGTAGCTTAATAAATTAAGTACTTCCTGGTATGGTTACTGTAATGGTAACTCCCCAAAAGAATCGGATTGTGGTGAGGGAACAGAGAAAAAATATCATTTAGGACCTGCACTTACGAAGGGGCTAGGCAGCTGTATATCAGGGAGTAAACCTTCGGAGAATAAAAACAGCTGGAGCTTGTTAAGATAATTACACAGGGGAAAGGATAATGTACTGGGAACTCCATGGAAGAATCTGATTTGTGGTGAGGGGAGAGAGATAAAAGCTCATTTAGGAACGACATGAACATGGTACGAACATAGCTGTTTCTCAGTAAATATCTCCACTGAGATTAAGAAAAGCCTTAGCTTAATAAATTTAGTACTTCCTGGTATGTTTACTGTACTGGTAACTCCCCAAAAGAATCTGGATTGTGGTGAGGGAACAGAGAAAAAAGCTCATTTAGGACCTTCACTTACGAAGGGGGTAGGCAGCTGTATATCAGGGGATAAACCTTCTGAGAATAAAAACAGCTGGAGCTTGTTAAGATAATTACACAGGGGAAAGGATAATGTACTGGGAACTCCATGGAAGAATCTGATTTGTGGTGAGGGGAGAGAGATAAAAGCTCATTTAGGAACGACATGAACATGGTACGAACATAGCTGTTTCTCAGTAAATATCTCCCCTGAGATTAAGAAAAGCAGTAGCTTAATAAATTAAGTACTTCCTGGTATGGTTACTGTACTGGTAATTCCCCAAAAGAATATGGATTTTGGTGAGGGAATAGAGAAAAA
Source organism: Perognathus longimembris pacificus (assembly GCF_023159225.1). Lineage (NCBI taxonomy): Eukaryota > Metazoa > Chordata > Mammalia > Rodentia > Heteromyidae > Perognathus > Perognathus longimembris. The sequence continues at coordinate 14,117 of NW_025959753.1, forward strand.
AGCTCATTTAGGACCTGCATTTACGAAGGGGGTAGGCATCTGTATATCAGGGAGTAAACCTTCTGAGAATAAAAACAGCTGGAGCTTGTTAAGGTAATTACACAGGGGAAAGGATAATGTACTGGGAACTCCTCAGAAGAATCTGATTTGTGGTGAGGGGAGAGAGATAAAAGCTCATTTAGGAACGACATGAACATGCTGCGTAGGTAGCTGTTTATCAGTAAATATCTCCACTGAGATTAAGAAAAGCAGTAGCTTAATAAATTAAGTACTTCCTGGTATGCTTACTGTACTGGTAACTCCCCAAAAGCATCAGGATTGTGGTGAGGGAACAGAGAAAAAAGGTCATTTAGGACCTTCACTTACGAAGGGTGTAGGCAGCTGTATATCAGGGAGTAAACCTTCTGAGAATAAAAACAACTGGAGCTTGTTAACGTAATTACACAGGGGAAAGGGTAATGTACTGGGAACTCCATGGAAGAATCTGATTTGTGGTGAGGGGAGAGAGATAAAAGCTCATTTAGGAACGACATGAACATGCTGCGTAGGTAGCTGTTTATCAGTAAATATCTCCACTGAGATTAAGAAAAGCAGTAGCTAAATAAATTAAGTACTTCGTGGTATGGTTACTGTACTGGTTACTCCCCAAAAGAATCTGGATTGTGGTGAGGGAACAGAGTAAAAAGCTCATTTAGGACCTGCACTTACGAAGGGGGTAGGCAGCTGTATATTAGGGAGTAAACCTTCTGAGAATAAAAACACCTGGAGCTTATTAAGGTAATTACACAGGGGAAAGGATAATGTACTGGGAACTCCTCAGAAGAATCTGATTTGTGGTGAGGGGAGAGAGATAAAAGCTCATTTAGGAACGACATGAACATGCTGCGTAGGTACCTGTTTATCAGTAAATATCTCCACTGAGATTAAGAAAAGCAGTAGCTTAATAAATTAATTACTTCCTGGTATGGTTACTGTACTGGTAACTCCCCAAAAGAATCTGGATTGTGTTGAGGGAACAGAGAAAAAAGCTCATTTAGGACCTGCACTTACGAAGGGGTAGGCAGCTGTATATCAGGGAGTAAACCTTCTGAGAATAAAAACAGCTGGAGCTTGTTAAGGTAATTGCACAGGGGAAAGGATAATGTCCTGGGAACTCCTCAGAATAATCTGATTTGTGGTGAGGGGAGAGAGATTAAAGCTCATTTAGGAACGACATGAACATGCTGCCTAGGTAGCTGTTTATCAGTAAATATCTCCAATGAGATTAAGAAAAGCAGTAGCTTAATAAATTAAGTACTTCCTGGTATGGTTACTGTACTGGTAACTTCCCAAAAGAATCTGGATTGTGTGAGGGAACAAAGAAAAAAGCTCATATAGGACCTGCACTTACCAAGGAGGTAGGCAGCTGTATATCAGGGAGTAAACCTTCTGAGAATAAAAACAGCTGGATTTGTTAAGGTAATTACACAGGGGAAAGGATAATGTACTGGGAACTCCTCAGAAGAATCTGATTTGTGGTGAGGGGAGAGAGATAAAAGGTCATTTAGGAACGACATGAACATGCTGCGTAGATAGCTGTTTATCAGTAAATATCTCCACTGAGATTAAGAAAAGCAGTAGCTTAATAAATTAAGTACTTCTTGGTATGGTTACTGTAATGGTAACTCCCAAAAAGAATCGGATTGTGGTGAGGGAACAGAGAAAAAATATCATTTAGGACCTGCACTTACGAAGGGGCTAGGCAGCTGTATATCAGGGAGTAAACCTTCGGAGAATAAAAACAGCTGGAGCTTGTTAAGATAATTACACAGGGGAAAGGATAATGTACTGGGAACTCCTCAGAAGAATCTGATTTGTGGTGAGGGGAGAGAGAAAGAAGCTCATTTAGGAACGACATGAACATGCTGCGTACGTAGATGTTTATCAGTAAATATCTCCACTGAGATTAAGAAAAGCAGTAGCTTAATGAATTAAGTACTTCCTGGTATGTTTACTGTACTGGTAACTCCCCAAAAGAATCTGGATTGTGGTGAGGGAACAGAGAAAAAAGCTCATTTAGGACCTGCACTTACGAAGGGGGTAGGCAGCTGTATATCAGGGAGTAAACCTTCTGAGAATAAAAACAACTGGAGCTTGTTAAGGTAATTAGACATGGGAAAGGATAATGTACTGGGAACTCCTCAGAAGAATCTGATTTGTGGTGAGGGGAGAGAGATAAAAGGTCATTTAGGAACGACATGAACATGCTGCGTAGGTAGCTGTTTATCAGTAAATATCTCCAGTGTGATTAAGAAAAGCAGTAGCTTAATAAATTAAGTACTTCCTGGTATGGTTACTGTACTGGTAATTCCCCAAAAGAATATGGATTTTGATGAGGGAATAGAGAAAAAAGCTCATTTAGGACCTGCATTTACGAAGGGGGTAGGCATCTGTATATCAGGAAGTAAACCTTCTGAGAATAAAAACAGCTGGAGCTTGTTAAGGTAATTACACAGGGGAAAGGATAATGTACTGGGAACTCCTCAGAAGAATCTGATTTGTGGTGAGGGGAGAGAGATAAAAGCTCATTTAGGAACGACATGAACATGCTGCGTAGGTAGCTGTTTATCAGTAAATATCTCCAGTGAGATTAAGAAAAGTAGTAGCTTAATAAATTAAGTACTTCCTGGTATGGTTACTGTACTGGTAATTCCCCAAAAGAATATGGATTTTGGTGAGGGATTAGAGAAAAAAGCTCATTTAGGACCTGCATTTACGAAGGGGGTAGGCATCTGTATATCAGGGAGTAAACCTTCTGAGAATAAAAACAGCTGGAGCTTGTTAAGGTAATTACACAGGGGAAAGGATAATGTACTGGGAACTCCTCAGAAGAATCTGATTTGTGGTGAGGGGAGAGAGATAAAAGCTCATTTAGGAACGACATGAACATGCTGCGTAGGTAGCTGTTTATCAGTAAATATCTCCACTGAGATTAAGAAAAGCAGTAGCTTAATAAATTTAGTACTTCCTGGTATGGTTACTGTAATGGTAACTCCCCAAAAGAATCTGGATTGTGTTGAGGGAACAGAGAAAAAAGCTCATTTAGGACCTGCACTTACGAAGGGGGTAGGCAGCTGTATATCAGGGAGTAAACCTTCTGAGAATAAAAGCAGCTGGAGCTTGTTAAGGTAATTACACAGGGGAAAGGATAATGTACTGGGAACTCCTCAGAAGAATCTGATTTGTGGTGAGGGGAGAGAGATAAAAGCTCACTTAGGAACGACATGAACATGCTGCGTAGGTAGCTGTTTATCAGTAAATATCTCCACTGAGATTAAGAAAAGCAGTAACTTAATAAATTAAGTACTTCCTGGTATGGTTACTGTACTGGTAACTCCCCAAAAGAATCTGGATTGTGGTGAGGGAACAGAGAAAAAAGCTCATTTAGGACCTGCACTTACGAAGGGGGTAGGCAGATGTATATCAGGGAGTAAACCTTCTGAGAATAAAAACAGTTGGAGCTTGTTAAGGTAATTACACAGGGGAAAGGATAATGTACTGGGAACTCCTCAGAATAATCTGATTTGTGGTGAGGGGAGAGAGAAAAAGCTTATTTAGGAACGACATAAACATGCTGCATACGTAGCTGTTTATCAGTAAATATCTCCACTGAGATTAAGAAAAGCAGTAGCTTAATAAATTAAGTACTTCCTGGTATGGTTACTGTACTGGTAACTCCCCAAAAGAATCTGGATTGTGGTGAGGGAACAGAGAAAAAAGCTCATTTAGGACCTGCACTTACGAAGGGGGTAGGCAGCTGTATATCAGGGAGTAAACCTTCTGAGAATAAAAACAGCTGGAGCTTGTTAAGGTAATTACACAGGGGAAAGGATAATGTACTGGGAACTCCTCAGATGAATCTGATTTGTGGTGAGGGGAGAGAGATAAAAGCTCATTTAGGAACGATATGAACATGCTGCGTAGGTAGCTGTTTATCAGTAAATATCTCCACTGAGATTAAGAAAAGCAGTAGCTTAATGAATTAAGTACTTCCTGGTATGGTTACTGTACTGGTAACTCCCCAAAAGAATCGGGATTGTGGTGAGGGAACAGAGAAAAAAGCTCATTTAGGACCTGCACTTACGAAGGGGGTAGGCAGCTGTATATCAGGGAGTAAACCTTCTGAGAATAAAAAGAGCTGGAGCTTGTTAAGGTAATTACACAGGGGAAAGGATAATGTACTGGGAACTCCTCAGAAGATTCTGATTTGTGGTGAGGGGAGAGAGATAAAAGCTCATTTAGGAACGACATGAACATGCTGAGTAGGTAGCTGTTTATCAGTAAATATCTCCACTGAGATTAAGAAAAGCAGTGCTTAATAAATTAAGTACTTCCTGGTATCGTTACTGTACTGGTAACTACCGAAAAGAATCTGGATTGTGGTGAGGGAACAGAGAAAAAATCTCATTTAGGACCTGCACTTACGAAGGGGGTAGGCAGCTGTATATCAGGGAGTAAACCATCTGAGAATAAAAACAGCTGGAGCTTGTTAAGGTAATTACACAGGGGAAAGGATAATGTACTGGGAACTCCTCAGAAGAATCTGATTTGTGGTGAGGGGAGAGAGATAAAAGCTCATTTAGGAACGACATGAACATGCTGCGTACGTAGCTGTTTATCAGTAAATATCTCCACTGAGATTAAGAAAATCAGTAGCATAATAAATTAAGTACTTCCTGGTATGGTTACTCTACTGGTAACTCCCCAAAAGAATGTGGATTGTGGTGAGGTAACAGAGAAAAAAGCTCATTTAGGACCTACACTTACGAAGGGGGTAGGCAGCAGTATATCAGGGAGTAAACCTTCTGAGAATAAAAACAGCTGGAGCTTGTTAAGGTAATTACACAGGGGAAAGGATAGTGTACTGGGAACTCCTCAGAAGAATCTGATTTGTGGTGAGGGGAGAGAGATAAAAGCCCATTTAGGAACAACATGAACATGCTGCGTAGGTAGCTGTTTATTAGTAAATATCTCCACTGAGATTAAGAAAAGCAGTAGCTTAATAAATTAAGTACTTCCGGGTATGGTTACTGTACTGGTAACTCCCCAAAAGAATCTGGATTGTGGTGAGGGAACAGAGAAAAAAGCTCATTTGGAACCTGCACTTACGAAGGGGGTAGGCAGCTGTATATCAGGGAGTAAACCTTCGGAGAATAAAAACAGCTGGAGCTTGTTAAGGTAATTACACATGGGAAAGGATAATGTACTGGGAACTCCTCAGAAGAATCTGATTTGTGGTTAGCGGAGAGAGCTAAAAGCTCATTTAGGAACGACATGAACATGCTGCATAGGTAGCTGTTTATCAGTAAATATCTCCACTGAGATTAAGAAAAGCAGTAGCTTAATAAATTAAGTACTTCCTGGTATGGTTACCGTACTAGTAACTCCCCAAAAGAATCTGGATTGTGGTGAGGGAACAGAGAAAAAAGCTCATTTAGGACCTGCACTTACGAAGGGGGTAGGCAGATGTATATCAGGGAGTAAACCTTCTGAGAATAAAAACAGTTGGAGCTTGTTAAGGTAATTACACAGGGGAAAGGATAATGTACTGGGAACTCCTCAGAATAATCTGATTTGTGGTGAGGGGAGAGAGAAAAAGCTTATTTAGGAACGACATAAACATGCTGCATACGTAGCTGTTTATCAGTAAATATCTCCACTGAGATTAAGAAAAGCAGTAGCTTAATAAATTAAGTACTTCCTGGTATGGTTACTGTACTGGTAACTCCCCAAAAGAATCTGGATTGTGGTGAGGGAACAGAGAAAAAAGCTCATTTAGGACCTGCACTTACGAAGGGGGTAGGCAGCTGTATATCAGGGAGTAAACCTTCTGAGAATAAAAACAGCTGGAGCTTGTTAAGGTAATTACACAGGGGAAAGGATAATGTACTGGGAACTCCTCAGATGAATCTGATTTGTGGTGAGGGGAGAGAGATAAAAGCTCATTTAGGAACGATATGAACATGCTGCGTAGGTAGCTGTTTATCAGTAAATATCTCCACTGAGATTAAGAAAAGCAGTAGCTTAATGAATTAAGTACTTCCTGGTATGGTTACTGTACTGGTAACTCCCCAAAAGAATCGGGATTGTGGTGAGGGAACAGAGAAAAAAGCTCATTTAGGACCTGCACTTACGAAGGGGGTAGGCAGCTGTATATCAGGGAGTAAACCTTCTGAGAATAAAAAGAGCTGGAGCTTGTTAAGGTAATTACACAGGGGAAAGGATAATGTACTGGGAACTCCTCAGAAGATTCTGATTTGTGGTGAGGGGAGAGAGATAAAAGCTCATTTAGGAACGACATGAACATGCTGAGTAGGTAGCTGTTTATCAGTAAATATCTCCACTGAGATTAAGAAAAGCAGTGCTTAATAAATTAAGTACTTCCTGGTATCGTTACTGTACTGGTAACTACCGAAAAGAATCTGGATTGTGGTGAGGGAACAGAGAAAAAATCTCATTTAGGACCTGCACTTACGAAGGGGGTAGGCAGCTGTATATCAGGGAGTAAACCATCTGAGAATAAAAACAGCTGGAGCTTGTTAAGGTAATTACACAGGGGAAAGGATAATGTACTGGGAACTCCTCAGAAGAATCTGATTTGTGGTGAGGGGAGAGAGATAAAAGCTCATTTAGGAACGACATGAACATGCTGCGTACGTAGCTGTTTATCAGTAAATATCTCCACTGAGATTAAGAAAATCAGTAGCATAATAAATTAAGTACTTCCTGGTATGGTTACTCTACTGGTAACTCCCCAAAAGAATGTGGATTGTGGTGAGGTAACAGAGAAAAAAGCTCATTTAGGACCTACACTTACGAAGGGGGTAGGCAGCAGTATATCAGGGAGTAAACCTTCTGAGAATAAAAACAGCTGGAGCTTGTTAAGGTAATTACACAGGGGAAAGGATAGTGTACTGGGAACTCCTCAGAAGAATCTGATTTGTGGTGAGGGGAGAGAGATAAAAGCCCATTTAGGAACAACATGAACATGCTGCGTAGGTAGCTGTTTATTAGTAAATATCTCCACTGAGATTAAGAAAAGCAGTAGCTTAATAAATTAAGTACTTCCGGGTATGGTTACTGTACTGGTAACTCCCCAAAAGAATCTGGATTGTGGTGAGGGAACAGAGAAAAAAGCTCATTTGGAACCTGCACTTACGAAGGGGGTAGGCAGCTGTATATCAGGGAGTAAACCTTCGGAGAATAAAAACAGCTGGAGCTTGTTAAGGTAATTACACATGGGAAAGGATAATGTACTGGGAACTCCTCAGAAGAATCTGATTTGTGGTTAGCGGAGAGAGCTAAAAGCTCATTTAGGAACGACATGAACATGCTGCATAGGTAGCTGTTTATCAGTAAATATCTCCACTGAGATTAAGAAAAGCAGTAGCTTAATAAATTAAGTACTTCCTGGTATGGTTACCGTACTAGTAACTCCCCAAAAGAATCTGGATTGTGGTGAGGGAACAGAGAAAAAAGCTCATTTAGGACCTGCACTTACGAAGGGGGTAGGCAGCTTTATATCAGGGAGTAAACTTTCTGAGAATAAAAACAGCTGGAGCTGGTTAAGGTAATTACACAGGGGAAAGGATAATGTACTGGGAACTCCTCAGAAGAATCTGATTTGGGGTGAGGGGAGAGAGATAAAAGCTCATTTACGAACGACATGAACATGCTGCATAGGTAGCTGTTTATCAGTAAATATCTCCACTGAGATTAAGAAAAGCAGTAGCTTAATAAATTAAGTACTTCCTGGTATGGTTACTGTACTGGTAACTCCCCAAAAGAATCTGGATTGTGGTGAGGGAACAGAGAAAAAAGCTCATTTATGACCTGCACTTACGAAGGGGGTAGGCAGCTGTATATCAGGGAGTAAACCTTCTGAGAATAAAAACAGCTAGAGCTTGTTAAGGTAATTACACATGGGAAAGGATAATGTACTGGGAACTCCTCAGAAGAATCTGATTTGTGGTGAGTGGAGAGAGATAAAAGCTCATTTAGGAACGACATGAACATGCTGCGTAGGTAGCTGTTTATCAGTAAATATCTCCACTGAGATTAAGAAAAGCAGTAGCTTAATAAATGAAGTAGTTCCTGGTATGGTTACTGTACTGGTAACTCCCCAAACGAATCTGGATTGTGGTGAGGGAACAGAGAAAAAAGCTCATTTAGGACCTGCACTTACGAAGGGGGTAGGCAGATGTATATCATTGAGTAAACCTTCTGAGAATAAAAACAGCTGGAGCTTGTTAAGGTAATTACACAGGGGAAAGGATAATGTACTGGGAACTCCTCAGAAGAATCTGATTTGCGGTGAGGGGAGATAGATAAAAGCTCATTTAGGAACGACATGAACATGCTGCGTAGGTAGATGTTTATCAGTAAATATCTCCACTGAGATTAAGAAAAGCAGTAGCTTAATAAATTAAGTACTTCCTGGTATGGTTACTGTACTGGTAACTCCCCAGAAGAATCTGGATTGTGGTGAGGGAATAGAGAAAAAAGCTCATTTAGGACCTGCACTTACGAAGGGGGTAGGAAGCTGTATATAAGGGAGTAAACCTTCTGAGAATAAAAACAGCTGGAGCTTGTTAAGGAAATTACACAGGGGAAAGCATAATGTACTGGAAACTCCTCTGAAGAATCTGATTTGTGGTGAGGGGAGAGAGATAAAAGCTCATTTAGGAACGACATGAACATGCTGCGTAGGTAGCTGTTTATCAGTAAATATCTCCACTGAGATTAAGAAAAGCAGTAGCTTAATAAATGAAGTACTTCCTGGTATGGTAACTGTACTGGTAACTCCTCAAAAGAATCTGGATTGTGATGAGGGAACAGAGAAAAAAGCTCATTTAGGACCTGCACTTACGAAGGGGGTAGGCAGCTGTATATCACGGAGTAAACCTTCTGAGAATAAAACCAGCTGGAGCTTGTTAAGTTAATTACACAGGGGAAAGGATAATGTACTGCGAACTCCTCCGAAGAATCTGATTTGTGGTGAGGGGAGAGAGATAAAAGCTCATTTAGGAACGACATGAACATGCTGCTTAGGTAGCTGTTTATCAGTAAATATCTCCACTGAGATTAAGAAAAGCAGTAGCTTAATAAATTAAGTACTTCCTGGTATGGTTACTGTACTGGTAACTCCCCAAAAGAATCTGGATTGTGGTGAGGGAACAGAGAAAAAAGCTCATTTAGGACCTGCACTTACGAAGGGGGTAGGAAGCTGTATATAAGGGAGTAAACCTTCTGAGAATAAAAACAGCTGGAGCTTGTTAAGGAAATTACACAGGGGAAAGGATAATGTACTGGAAACTCCTCTGAAGAATCTCATTTGTGGTGAGGGGAGAGAGATAAAAGCTGATTTAGGAACGATATGAACATGCTGCGCATGTAGCTGTTTATCAGTAAATATCTCCATTGAGATTAAGAAAAGAAGTAGCTTAATAAATAAAGTACTTCCAGGTATAGTTACTGTACTGGTAACTCCCCAAAAGAATCTAAATTGTGGTGAGTTAACAGAGAAAAAAGCTCATTGCGGACCTGCACTTAGGAAGGTGGTAGGCAGCGGTATATCAGGGAGTAAACCTTCTGAGAATAAAAACAGCTGGAGCTTGTTAAGGTAATTACACAGGGGAAACGATAATGTACTGGGAACTCCTCAGAAGAATCTGATTTGTGGTGAGCGGAGAGAGATAAAAGCTCATTTAGGAACGACATGAACATGCTGCATAGGTAGCTGTTTATCAGTAAATATCTCCACTGAGATTAATAAAAGCAGTAGCTTAATAAATTTAGTACTTCTTCGTATGGTTACCGTACTGGTAACTCCCCAAAAGAATCTGCATTGTGGTGAGGGAACAGAGAAAAAAGCTCATTTAGGACCTGCACTTACGAAGGGGGTAGGCAGCTTTATATCAGGGAGTAAACTTTCTGTGAATAAAAACACCAGGAGCTGGTTAAGGTAATTACACAGGGGAAAGGATAATGTACTGGGAACTCCTCAGAAGAATCTGATTTGTGGTGAGGGGAGAGAGATAAAAGCTCATTTACGAACGACATGAACATGCTGCATAGGTAGCTGTTTATCAGTAAATATCTCCACTGAGATTAAGAAAAGCAGTAGCTTAATAAATTAAGTACTTCCTGGTATGGTTACTGTACTGGTAACTCCCCAAAAGAATCTGGATTGTGGTGAGGGAACAGAGAAAAAAGCTCATTTATGACCTGCACTTACGAAGGGGGTAGGCAGCTGTATATCAGGGAGTAAACCTTCTGAGAATAAAAACAGCTGGAGCTTGTTAAGGTAATTACACATGGGAAAGGATAATGTACTGGGAACTCCTCAGAAGAATCTGATTTGTGGTGAGGGGAGATAGATAAAAGCTCATTTAGGAACGACATGAACATGCTGCGTAGGTAGCTGTTTATCAGTAAATATCTCCACTGAGATTAAGAAAAGCAGTAGCTTAATAAATTAAGTACTTCCTGGTATGGTTACTGTACTGGTAACTCCCCAAACGAATCTGGATTGTGGTGAGGGAACAGAGAAAAAAGCTCATTTAGGACCTGCACTTACGAAGGGGGTAGGCAGATGTATATCATTGAGTAAACCTTCTGAGAATAAAAACAGCTGGAGCTTGTTAAGGTAATTACACAGGGGAAAGGATAATGTACTGGGAACTCCTCAGAAGAATCTGATTTGTGGTGAGGGGAGATAGATAAAAGCTCATTTAGGAACGACATGAACATGCTGCGTAGGTAGCTGTTTATCAGTAAATATCTCCACTGAGATTAAGAAAAGCAGTAGCTTAATAAATTAAGTACTTCCTGGTATGGTTACTGTACTGGTAACTCCCCAGAAGAATCTGGATTGTGGTGAGGGAACAGAGAAAAAAGCTCATTTAGGACCTGCACTTACGAAGGGGGTAGGCAGCTGTATATCAGGGAGTAAATCTTCTGAGAATAAAAACAGCTGGAGCTTCTTAAGGTAATTACACAGGGGAAAGGATAATGTACTGGGAACTCCTCAGAAGAATCTGATTTGTGGTGAGGGGAGAGAGATAAAAGCTCATTTAGGAACGACATGAACATGCTGCGTAGGTAGCTGTTTATCACTAAACATCTCCACTGAGATTAAGGAAAGCAGTAGCTTAATAAATTAAGTACTTCCTGGTATGGTTACTGTACTGGTAACTCCCCAAAAGAATCTGGATTGTGGTGAGGGAAAAGAGAAAAAAGCTCATTTAGGACCTGCACTTACGAAGGGGGTAGGCAGCTGTAAATCAGGGAGTAAACCTTCTGAGAATAAAAACAGCTGGAGCTTGTTAAGGTAATTACACAGGGGAAAGGATAATGTACTGGGAACTCCTCAGAAGAATCTGATTTGTGGTGAGGGGAGAGAGATAAAAGCTCATTTAGGAACTTCATGAACATGCTGCATAGGTAGCTGTTTATCAGTAAATATCTCCACTGAGATTAAGAAAAGCAGTAGCTTAATAAATTAAGTACTTCCTGGTATGGTTACTGTACTGGTAACTCCCCAAAAGAATCTTGATTGGGGTGAGGGGACAGAGAAAAAAGCTCATTTAGGACCTGCACTTACGAAGGGGGTAGGCTGCTGTATATCAGGGAGTAAACCTGAGAATAAAAATAGCTGAAGCTTGTTAAGGTAATTACACAGGGGAAATGATAATATACTGGGAACTCCTCAGAAGAATCTGATTTGTGGTGAGGGGAGAGAGATAAAAGCTTATTTAGGAACGACATGAACATGCTGCGTAGGTAGCTGTTTATCAGTAAATATCTCCACTGAGATTAAGAAAAGCAGTAGCTTAATAAATTAAGTACTTCCTGGTATGGTTACTGTACTGGTAACTCCCCAAAAGAATCTGGATTGTGGGGAGGGAACAGATAAAAATGCTCATTTAGGACCTGCACTTACCAAGGGGGTAGGCAACTGTATATCAGGGAGTAAACCTTCTGAGAATAAAAACAGCTGGAGCTTGTTAAGGTAATTACACAGTGGAAAGGATAATGTACTGGGAACTCCTCAGAAGAATCTGATTTGTGGTGAGGGGAGAGAGATAAAAGCTCATTTAGGAACGACATGAACATGCTGCGTAGGTAGCTGTTTATCAGTAAATATCTCCACTGAGATTAAGGAAAGCAGTAGCTTAATAAATTAAGTACTTCCTGGTATGGTTACTGTACTGGTAACTCCCCAAAAGAATCTGGATTGTGGTGAGGGAACAGAGAAAAAAGCTCATTTAGGACCTGCACTTACGAAGGGGGTAGGCAGCTGTATATCACGGAGTAAACATTCTGAGAATAAAAACAGCTGGAGCTTGTTAAGGTAATTACACAGGGTAAAGGATAATGTACTGGGAACTCCTCAGAAGAATCTGATTTGTGGTGAGAGGAGAGAGATAAAAGCTCATTTAGGAACGACATGAACATGCTGCGTAGGTAGCTGTTTATCAGTAAATATCTCCACTGAGATTAAGAAAAGCAGTGCTTAATAAATTAAGTACTTCCTGGTATCTGGATTGTGGTGAGGGAACAGAGAAAAAAGCTCATTTAGGACCCGCACTTAGGAAGGGGGTAGGCAGCTGTATATCAGGGAGTAAACCTTCTGAGAATAAAAACAGCTGGAGCTTGTTAAGGTAATTACACAGGGGAAAGGATAATGTACTGGGAACTCCTCAGAAGAATCTGATTTGTGGTGAGGGAAGAGAGATAAAAGCTCATATAGGAACGACATGAACATGCTGCGTAGGTAGCTGTTTATCAGTAAATATCTCCACAGAGATTAAGAAAAGCAGTAGCTTAATAAATTAGGTACTTCCTGGTATGGTTACTGTACTGGTAACTCCCCAAAAGAATCTGGATTGTGGTGAGGGAAAAGAGAATAACGCTCATTTAGGACCTGCACTTACGAAGGGGGAAGGCAGCTGTATATCAGGGAGTAAAACTTCTGAGAATAAAAACAGCTGGAGCTTGTTAAGGTAATTACACAGGGGAAAGGATAATGTACTGGGAACTCCTCAGAAGAATCTGATTTGTGGTGAGGGGAGAGAGATAAAAGCTCATTTAGGAACGACATGAACATGCTGCGTAGGTAGCTATTTATCAGTAAATATCTCCACTGAGATTAAGAAAAGCATTATCTTAATAAATTAAGTACTTCCTGGTATGGTTACTGTACTGGTAACTCCCCAAAAGAATCTGGATTGTGGTGAGGGAACAGAGAAAAAAGCTCATTTAGGACCTGCACTTACGAAGGGGGTAGGCAGCTGTATATCAGGGAGTAAACCTTCTGAGAATAAAAACAGCTGGAGCTTGTTAAGGTAATTACACAGGGTAAAGGATAATGTACTGGGAACTCCTCAGAAGAATCTGATTTGTGGTGAGAGGAGAGAGATAAAAGCTCATTTAGGAACGACATGAACATGCTGCGTAGGTAGCTGTTTATCAGTAAATATCTCCACTGAGATTAAGAAAAGCAGTGCTTAATAAATTAAGTACTTCCTGGTATCTGGATTGTGGTGAGGGAACAGAGAAAAAAGCTCATTTAGGACCCGCACTTAGGAAGGGGGTAGGCAGCTGTATATCAGGGAGTAAACCTTCTGAGAATAAAAACAGCTGGAGCTTGTTAAGGTAATTACACAGGGGAAAGGATAATGTACTGGGAACTCCTCAGAAGAATCTGATTTGTGGTGAGGGAAGAGAGATAAAAGCTCATATAGGAACGACATGAACATGCTGCGTAGGTAGCTGTTTATCAGTAAATATCTCCACAGAGATTAAGAAAAGCAGTAGCTTAATAAATTAGGTACTTCCTGGTATGGTTACTGTACTGGTAACTCCCCAAAAGAATCTGGATTGTGGTGAGGGAAAAGAGAATAACGCTCATTTAGGACCTGCACTTACGAAGGGGGAAGGCAGCTGTATATCAGGGAGTAAAACTTCTGAGAATAAAAACAGCTGGAGCTTGTTAAGGTAATTACACAGGGGAAAGGATAATGTACTGGGAACTCCTCAGAAGAATCTGATTTGTGGTGAGGGGAGAGAGATAAAAGCTCATTTAGGAACGACATGAACATGCTGCGTAGGTAGCTATTTATCAGTAAATATCTCCACTGAGATTAAGAAAAGCATTAGCTTAATAAATTAAGTACTTCCTGGTATGGTTACTGTACTGGTAACTCCCCAAAAGAATCTGGATTGTGGTGAGGGAACAGAGAAAAAAGCTCATTTAGGACCTGCACTTACGAAGGGGGTAGGCAGCTGTATATCAGGGAGTAAACCTTCTGAGAATAAAAACAGCTGGAGCTTGTTAAGGTAATTACACAGGGTAAAGGATAATGTACTGGGAACTCCTCAGAAGAATCTGATTTGTGGTGAGAGGAGAGAGATAAAAGCTCATTTAGGAACGACATGAACATGCTGCGTAGGTAGCTGTTTATCAGTAAATATCTCCACTGAGATTAAGAAAAGCAGTAGCTCAATAAATTAAGTAGTTCCTGGTATGGATACTGTACTGGTAACTCCCCAAAAGAATCTGGATTGTGGTGAGGGAACAGAGAAAAAAGCTCATTTAGGACCTGCACTTACGAAGGGGCTAGGCAGCTGTATATCATGGAGTAAACCTTCGGAGAGTAAAAACAGCTGGAGCTTGTTAAGGTAATTACACAGGGGAAAGGATAATGTACTGGGAACTCCTCAGAAGAATCTGATTTGTGGTGAGGGGAGAGAGATAAAAGCTCATTTAAGAACGACATGAACATGGTACGAACATAGCTGTTTATCAGTAAATATCTCCACTGAGATTAAGAAAAGCAATAGCTTAATAAATTAATTACTTCCTGGTATGGTTACTGTACTGGTAATTCCCCAAAAGAATCTGGATTGTGGTGAGGGAACAGAGAAAAAAGCTCATTTAGGACCTGCACTTACGAAGTGGGTAGGCAGCTGTATATCAGGGAGTAAACCTGAGAATAAAAACAGCTGGAGCTTGTTAAGTTAATTACACAGGGGAAAGGATAATGCACTGGGAACTCCTCAGAAGAATCTGATTTGTGGTGAGGGGAGAGAGATAAAAGCTCATTTAGGAACGACATGAACATGCTGGGTAGGTAGCTGTTTATCAGTAAATATCTCCACTGAGATTAAGAAAAGCAGTAGCTTAATAAATTAAGTACTTCCTGGTATGGTTACTGTACTGGTAACTCCCCAAAAGAATCTGGATTGTGGTGAGGGAACAGAGAAAAAAGCTCATTTAGGACCTGCACTTACTAAGGGGGTAGGCAGCTGTTTATCAGGGAGTAAACCTTCTGAGAATAAAAACAGCAGGGGCTTGTTAAGGTAATTACACAGGGGAAAGGATAATGTACTGGGAACTCCTCAGAAGAATCTGATTTGTGGTGAGGGGAGAGAGATAAAAGCTCATTTAGGAACGACATGAACATGCTGCGTAGGTAGCTGTTTATCAGTAAATATCTCCACTGAGATTAAGAAAAGCAGTAGCTTAATAAATTAAGTACATCCTGGTATGGTTACTGTACTGGTAACTCCCCAAAAGAATCTGGATTGTGGTGAGGGAACACAGAAAACAGCTCATTTAGGACCTGCGCTTACGAAGGGGGTAGGCAGAAGTATATCAGGGAGTAAACCTTCTGAGAATAAAAACAGCTGGAGCTTGTTAAGGTAATTACACATGGGAAAGGATAATGTACTGGGAACTCCTCAGAAGAATCTGATTTGTGGTGAGGGGAGAGAGATAAAAGCTCATTTAGGAACGACATGAACGTGCTGCGTAGGTAGCTGTTTATCAGTAAATATCTCCACTGAGATTAAGAAAAGCAGTAGCTTAATAAATTAAGTACTTCCTGGTATGGTTAC
>NW_025959754.1:0-30151 GCF_023159225.1 Perognathus longimembris pacificus
TTGTACTGTTATAACTTACTTGGGCTGTCTTTCTAGGAGTAAAAGTTTCTGGAGTGGTTAAACTGGGGTGTTGGAGAGAGCTGAGCTAGGACTCTGCTGCTCCTCCACTCAGGGAAAATATTTTTAAATTGCTGTGTGCTGGTGATTAATGCCTAGCTATTTAGAAGACTCAAAGTGCGGATTGCAGTTGGAAGCTAGCCTGGGGAGGAAATTGACTGAGATTCTGGTTTCCATATGAACACCTAAAGAAAACAAAAACCGAAACAAACCAAAAAAAAAAAAAAAACAGCAGAAAGTGCAGGTGTGGTAGAGTGCTAGCCTTCAGCTCTAAAAATCAGGATCAGTGCCCAGATCAGAACTGGGACCAGTAACCCAGAGACCTAGTGAAATAATTATTGTGACTAAGCCTGCCTTATTATTTAGAGGTAGAAATGGGCTGTTAAGGGCTTGGGAAGAACTAACTGGGTATCAAACTAATTAAAGTCTCCAAAAATAACTAAAAGTGTATTAAAATGTAGTCTATAATCAGTTGTGCCCAATGTTAATGGATTTAACCCTATATTATGATGGGTATTTGAGTTCATAATTTCCAGTTGGTTTACTCTTTGCAGCTTCCAAAGTAGCAGCAGCCCCATTTTTGTTTGAGAAATTAGTATTTGATTTTCTTTTTCGTATGTAATTTGGTAAATTCTCTGCTGAGAATTATGATACCTTGTAGAATGCTGTTGACACACCAATTAGGTGGTTTTCCTGAAGCTAAATGACGCCTGTCAGTTGTTAGGTCAACTGTAAGATTTTGATCCCCTCTGCAGGTGAGCTTTTCCTGGCCATTATTTTTAAGGACCCTCACCAGCGCTCATAAAGATTTGTTTAGGTACTGCAGTCATGTTTACTAGTAAATACTTTGGGTGTTGGCTAAGCTCTCCTAGGGCTGCAAAAATCAGTTGGGTCTATAAGAAACAGTGGTGTCAAGACTCTGGCTAATTCCTCCCTTTAGGTGGCTGTCCATGTGTCCTGTTGTATGTGTAACAACATCCTGTGCTTTCACCTAGGAGCCGGTTGTATCCGTAATTCTACAAACAAACATGTTTCCAGATGCTTTCAAATAATGTCCCAAGTGAGAACTGTTGTTTGAAGCATACCCTGTGAGTAAAGATGATGGGTATCAGTGTGGGTTTCTTTAGGAGTAAAGGAAGCAGAGGGTGATTAGGACAATCAGGATCTGGGTGTCCCTTTAGTTGGAGGCATTCACTGTGGTATTGTGGTGGTGGATGAAACAGTAGAAGACAAATTCTCTTCCCTCCACCTTGTGATTGCTTCTACTGCCATATGACAGGGTTGGGCTCAAGATCCACCTGTTAGTGTTCCTACACAGTACGTGTGCATGGTCATGAACACACTGGAGTCACAAGGCTGCACAATCCCCAGGTCTTTCTGCAGACAAATTCACTGTTGCATAGTGGGCTGGGTGAACTTTGTCAGTGCACACTGAGGTATGTCATGTGTACTCATGGAGGCACAGTATCTTGCTGTGGATGTGAACCCTGGGTTGATGAGCAGGAAGGTCCCGCTGGACAGTTCACAGAGGCTGCTGTGTCGGGTTTACTATTTGCAGAGATCACCTGGGTTCCTGCTTCTATTCCACACAGCCTCAAGCTATCTGTTGGTTATTTCAAAATAAATATGACTCTGTGTGTGTGTGTGTGTGTGTGTGTGTGTGTGCGTGTGTGTGTATGTGTGTATGAGAGAGAGAGAGTATCCATATACATATGTGCACTCATATTGAGCTCAGGGCATCTTTCTTTATGTTTATTTTCAAGTTGGTGTACAGAGGGGTTACATTTTCATACCTAAAGTAATGAGTACATTTCTTATCAAACTTGCTACCTCATCCCTCATTTTCTCCTAGATTTTTCACTCCCTCCATTTTTACAGTTAGTTTACAACATATCTTGTAGTTATTACTTTTGCATTCATTCTTGTTTTACCATTTGCCTCGATATTTTGATGTTCCCCATCCCTTCCCTAATTCACATATATATATATATATATATATATATATATATATATATATATATATATATATATATCTCCAGGGTATCAAAATCAAAAACAGTGACAATAGGGCCAAAGCATAGGGAAGATAAGCAAAAGGAAAAAGGAATGATTTCATATAGCACGGTAAAAATAACAACAATGATAAACCATTTGTTTCCATATCATAGAGTTTGTTTCACTTCACATCATTTTATGTGATCATAGGTACATAACTACTGAGATATGGTGTTTAATAATGTCTTTCAAGGCCCACTGGCACTCTGCTAACCTGGACACATAGCCTGCCTTTCAGTACGGCCACGCCTATTGTGCCACCTGTGCTGCCCTCAAAAGTTCTCAGTGTTGTGTGTGTAGTCAGAGGCTACCTACAGTTTTTTCACATTGCATCCTTGAATTCCTCCAATGAGATTTTGCTTAAATAGTCATGCTGTGTAGGGTTAATTGAAATATATAGTCTTGAGTCTTTGGACACATTTGTTGGAGAAGTTTATCTTTTTGTTAGGTTAAACATTTGTTTTCAAGTAGTATCCATCATTTGATTCTGGACATCATCACCATCTGCTGTCATTAAATAGCTTAAATACCTCTTTTTTATGACAGTTCTTCAGATATATGAAATCGCAGATTGCATTTCACACTATTTCCGAATAAATGTTTTTATTTTTAGGATTAATGCCCTTAGATAATTAGGCAGTTTGAATTTGTTTTTCCTTAGAGTGCTTGCTTGCAATAGCAGATCTGAATAAAGCTGCAGTTTGTTCAGAGAAGAAAACGTCAGTTCTGTATATCATACTGTCTACTAAGAATCTCCAAACGTAGTCATATTCTTTCTGGAGTTGTACTTCTGTCCACAGACATAGAGATTCATGCTGATTTAAACTTCTGATTATTTTCATATATGCCACTAAGTCCTGCCTTGTCTACTCATTATTGTACAAGTTTTAAAGGGAAGGAGCACACTGAAGCTTTTTCTATAATTTAATTGGAGAGAAGAATCTCATAGACTCCTCTTCCTGGGCTGGCTTCCAACTGTGATCCTCAGATCTCAACCTCCTTTGTAGCTACGATTATTGGCATGAGCCACTGGTGCCAGGCAACTTGTCACATTGTTTTTCCCACCAAATATCCATCCAATTTTTAAAAATCCAACTTTGGCTTTGTCAGGGTTGATTGCAATCATGATCATTTCAGTGATTTTCAACTCTGGGCTTCATCTTCTGCTTTTGTTGCTCTCAATCTGTTTATGAGGGCCTTGAGAAGTATTTTCTTAGCCACGATGCTTGCATGAAGCATCTTTCCTGACTCGCCATACTTTTAACTATGGTACTCCAGAGAATGCTCCCTTTTCATGTTAGCAAATGGTACAAGGAAGAAGGTTTTCAAGGTTCAATAAATTACATGCGCATGGAATCAAACAGATGTAAGCACGTTTACTTACTGGAAAATTTGTGAATGGTGAGTCACAATTCACAACAGCAGTGTACCATTTAGCAAACTCAAGAGGTTTAGAAAATTAAAATGTATATTCTTTTGGAGCAGAATATATGTATATATAAGTTCATCAGAATAGTATTTTTCCTCTTAAATAATATGGTTAAGAGCAAGTAGTTCTAAGGACTGATGTTTTTAATCATGGAAATAAGGAGGAGACATAATTTACATGTTTGCAGAAAGTTAGTTGACATTGTCCAGGGTTGGTAAAGTGAATCTAACTTGAAGCATGCTTGCTTAGCATGCATGAAGCCCTGGGTTCAATGCCCCAGCACCACAGAAACAGAGAAGGACAGAAGTGGCGCTATGGCTCAAGCGGCAGATTGATAGCTTGAGCAAACATAAGCCAGGGACAGTTCACAGGCCCTGAGTCCCAAGCCCCAGGACTGACAAAACAAAAACAGACCCAATAAAAAGAACCTTCAAAATGGGAACCAGAGGCTGGACAACTCCAGCCCCTGCCTCATGAGACTTCCAGGCTTCATTCAAGGACTGCCATCTAACACCAAGGGACCCTGCTGCTCGCCTTATCCAGGAGGGGCCTCATTTCTGCCTCTTACCCCTAATGTCGACGCTCTTTACCAGCAGGAAGCAGCCAAAGAGTCATTGTCCTTTTCCATAGCTATTAAAAGGGTGGAATGTCAGTTCCCTCCTGGAGGGCTCCAAGCAGATGCCCCTCACCTCATTATGCCTCCACACTGTTACTGGGTAACCAGCAGGCCTAGAGGCAGGTACCTTCCCCTTCCCTAATCCTAATCCACCTGACCCAGTCCTCTGCCCTAGATTAGGCAGGGCTGGCTGAGGGTCAACTGATCTCTCCCTTTTCTCCCTTCTCTCTGGCCATGGATCATCACCACCAGAGGCCAGCAGTTCGGTAGTAAACTTTCCTCTCCTGCTTTAAAATAAATGTACATAAGCGAAACAGAGCTGTGGCTCAAGTAATAGCATTGGCCTGAAGCTGACAAAGCTTAGGATAGTGCTCTTGTTGAGTTCAAGCACAGGACCCCTTCCCCACCCCAATGCTTCTAATTATCAAGATATGTATATATATATATATATATATATATATATATATATATCTTTATTGAGAGTTAGTACCCACATAAATTTGACAATATACATTTTAAACTTCCCAGGGATAAACATCATCATTCTAGCGGGGAGGGGAGAAGATGGGTTAGGGGAATGAGGGAGGAGACAGTGCAAGGGGGAGGGGGAGGTGGGAATAATGGAGGTAACAGTACAAGGGGTAGTGGGAGGTGGAGGGGGAGGGAATGATGGAGGGAACAACAGTACAAGTGGGAGGGGAGGGGGGAGGGCAGGGTAAGCTGAATGATGGAGGTAACAGTACAAAGGGGAGGGGTAGGGGGAATGATGGAGGTAACAAAGAGTACAATGGGGAGGTGAGGGGTATGATGTAGGTTAAATACAGTACAAGGGGGGAAGGGGAGGGGGCAGGGCAAGGTGGAAAGATGGAAGTATGAAACAGTCCAAGGGGAGAGGGGGATGGGATGGAGGAATGATAGAGTTAACAAACAGTATCAGGGGGGAGTGGAGGAGGAGGGGAGGGGAATGATGGAGGTAACAGTACAAGGTGAGTGGGAAGAGGAGGGGGAAATGATGGACATAACAAACAGTACAAGTGGGGATGGGAGGGGGGAATTATGGACGTAACAACAGTACAAGGGGAATGGTGGTGGGTGAGGGGGAAATTATGGAGGTAAGAAAGTACAAGGGTGGAGGGGGAGTGCGAATAATGGAAATAAGAAACAGCCCGAAGGTGACGGGGATGATGGAGGTAACAAACAGTACAGGGGGGAGGGGCAATAATGGAGATAAGGAAAAGCACTAGGGGTGAGGGGGAAGTGGGAGGGGGAATGATGGAGATAACAAACAGTGCAAGGGGGAAGAGGGAGTGGAAAGGGAGGAGGAGGGGAATGATGGAGGTAAAAAACAGTACAAGGGGGGAAGGGGAGTGGGGAGGGGGGGAGGGGGGAATGATGGAGGTAGCAAACAGTACAAGGAAAGTACCCAAATCCTAATGTACAAAACTGGAACCTCTCTGTTCATCACTTTGACAATAAATAAGGGGAAAAAAAAGAAATGTGACAATAACAGAGGCTGGGGGGTGAGGAGATATGGCCAATGGGAACTCTTCTACAGTTAGTGGGAATGTAAATTTGTTCAACTATTCTGAAAGCAGTATAACGGTTCCTCAAGACACTGAAAATAGCAATTTCCTATGACCCAGCAATTCCAGTCCTGGGCATTTATCCAATTAACCCCAAACCACACTAAGGCTAACAGCACCACATGTTCATTGCAGCATTGTTTAGCATATCCAAGATATAGAATCACCCAGATGCCCCTCAAGAAAATTAATGGATCAATAAAATGTGGCATATGTACACAATGGAATTCTATGCTTTTATCAGAAAGAATGACATTGCTCTAATCATAAGGAAATGGAAATAGTTAGAAAAAAATAGAAAAAAATTGCACTAAGAGAGCCCTACCCAAAGAAACATAAACGCTATGTCCTTCCTTATTGGTAATAATTAATATATGTCTAGGATAGACCTAGCAGATGATCACAATAGCTCAATAGCTATATACAGATGATTACATAAGATGATGCTAAGAGAAATGTTCTCCAAACTATGGAAATAAGTGGTTTATCATGAATTAGGGAAGGGAAGAGGAGCATAAAAATGGTGAGATAAAGGGTAAAATGCAATCCAATGCAACAGCAGTATTTACAAGAAAATATGTTGGAAATTAACTGTACAAATTGGGGTGGTATAATTGGGAAGGAGGAAAGGTAGGAAAAAAATGAGGGAGTCGTAACAAGTTGGACAAGAAATGTATTCACTATCCAATGTATGTAACTGTACCCCATATGTACTTCACCTTGACAATAATAAAAAAAAATTATATTAATCATTGTGAGCGTGACCAAAAGAAACATATGTTGCATGGTCTCCTTCCTTTATAGTCATGAGAATGGGCCTAGGAATCTACAGGGAAACACATTGGATGGTAAAAGACAAATCATACCACTTATACATGACATATTATACAGGATTCTAGACAATCAAACAGTGAGACCAAAGAAGGATATTCTTAGGAGAGGATCACAATAGGTCAATAGCTATGTGCACATGATAATACAAAAGGATGTTTATTGAAGTGAACTTCAAGAAATGGAAACAAGAGATTTTTTTTTAACTTTTTATGATTTTTCCCCATTTGTTGTTGTTTGTGATTTCTATGCTTTTTGCCTTGTATGTAAGTTTATCTGTTTGGGGGAGAGTAAAGGGAAGTACAGAAATGGTGGAACAAATTTGAACAAATGGAGGAGGGAAACTCATAAGATACATTGTGTTGAAAATTAATCTGTATAACTTGGGGATGGTTTGAGGCAGGGGGGAGGGAATGGGGGAGTAAATGAAGGAAGAGGTCACTTTGTTCAAAGAAATGTACTCAGTACATGACCTATATAACTATAACCCCTTTTACATCAACTTTACAGGAAAAGTAAATTAAAATAATAAAAAAATTGAGAAACAGATATGAAAGAGTAATGGAGGACAAATTTCAGCAATGAATGTTATACATGGTAGTATCACAATGTATCCCCTTGACACAATTGGTATATACTAACAAAAAATTTTTGATAAGGGTTATAAAACTAGAAAATAAAATAAATGCATCTCCCATATATTTAATATTTTACTTGGTCCTTCAGAAATACCACAGGAGCTGTTATATGGATCTTTCAATAGAACCATAAAAGGAAAAACCTATAAAACATTTCCCAAGCAATTAAAGGGCTCAATTCAATAAAAATTAATAGCTTGAGGCACTCAAACTTTTTTCTTGGAGGCTGCCAAAACTTTCTTATTTATTTTTTTATTTTTTGGCCAGTCCTGGGGCTTGAACTCAGGGCCTGAACACCGTCCCTGGCTTCCTTTTTGCTCAAGGCTAGCACTCTACTACCTGAGCCACAGCGCCACTTCTGTCCGTTTTCTGTATATGTGGTGCTGGGGAATCGAACCCAGGGCCTCATGTATACAAGGCAAGCTCTCTCGCCACTAGGCCATATTCCCAGCCCCAAAACTTTCTTATTTTAATATTCCATTTCAACATCGAGGAAATGTGAATGCTAGAGAGGATCCACTCACTGAACATTTCTAAAGCCACATAGGTGCATGCGCTAGGATTCATATATTATAGGGCTTTAAAATTATATAGATCAAGAACTATTACTGTGCTGTAGAAGTGTGGCCTGACCTTGTATGTTGATTCAGCTTAAGCTCATTGAAATAATAGCACATATTTCAATGGTCAAAGATGAGAAATACATTCACATGCAAGCCATACAGTAACTATAATAATACAATAATAATTGGGCCAGAAAATACATGGGCTGGACTGGGAAATCAGAAGGTGATATTAAGAAATGCTGTCTGAATTGGGTTTTCTGAAAGGTCCCTAAGGTGTTTACTACTGAGTGAAATTTTCTTTTGTCCTTTTTTTTTTTTTTTGTCAGTCATAGGACTTGAAGTCGGGGCTGGGATTCTCTCTGAGTTGTTTGGTTCAAGTCCAGTACTCTATCACTTTGAGCCACAGTGCCACTTGTGCTTTTGTGGTGGTTAATTGGAGTTAAAAGTCTGAAGGATGAATGGAAAGGTGCGAAGAAGGCGGCCATGGGTAGTGTTGGGCTCAAAGTGTCATTCCAGGAGCATGGCAGGTGTTAGTTCTATTGTGCAATGCAAGGTTTGAATCATCCACATGGCATTTTGTTCAGTTTAGAGGAAATATTGGCAAAGCAGAACCATTCTAGAGGGTGGCAAGCCACGAAAACAGAAAATCTGCCTGATAAAGAAGAATTTTGGGTGGGACACCATATTGAGGAAATAATGACAATGTTTGCTAATGTATGGTAGGTCATTTCTCTTACCAAACAGAACTATGGCCCAAGAGTGGAAGTGAGTAGGGAATAAATCTCTATTGAAAATAAGAAGTCCCCCACCATACACATGGTTGTTTCATATAATGTCCTTTTATCTGCTGGCCTCATCATCCTTGATAGAATTCAGCAGTTAATAGTATAGATCAGTTCTTGCCTAGACCCCACTTAACTAACTTCCATCCTGAAACAACTTCTGAAGTCCAGAATGTTCCCTTCCTTAGCTTATTCTAGTCTTTTGAGATCCTGCTGACTTTTTAAAATGTGATGTTTCTTGCTAAGCACGTTCAATAAAACCCGCTTGTGTAAGAAATGCCCCCATCCCTCCAAAAAGACTCACACAATAAGTACAATCTTAAGTACCAGTTATGTGTCAAGCCTTTGCTAGGCACATGCAAATTCTTTTGTTGAGAGTTGATCATCTGGGAGAACTTATAATGACATTGCGATGTTAGCAGGTGTGTGGAGAAGCAGGGTATATGGAGGAAAGAAGAGATGGATCTGTATTTTTCCCAGTGTATTGAAGGAAATGTGGAGGGAAGGGAAAGGAAACAGTCCCATGACTACTTGCTCAAGGCTCTGTACAATGTCTTTTGGCATTTTGTTAGTAGATTACTGTTTGGCCAACATCTACGCCCATTGTTACTGTACATCCCTTCTGCATGACTGGCCTTTTAAATAAACTTTCTGGAGATCAGCTTGACATTGCAGGCTATGTGAAATTTTGCCTGGGATTGAATAAAAATGGTTATTTCTTGGAATTTTTTAATAGAATACAGGAGACAGAATAATCATGACTTTTTTGAAAAATAACTTTTGGCATAAAGACCACTTGTTTGCGAGCAGAGGCAGATCTGGTCTCTGGTCAGCTTCTCTTCCCTCAGGCTCCTCTGCGGATTCTGTTGTTGGCCACATTCATGGACTTTCTCTTGGGTGGTCAGATGTTACAAAGGGCATCACACATCTCTGTCTTGCTTTGGGCCTGGACACACTGATCTTTTTGTTACAATAGGGTTGGTCACCTCGAACTGAACCCTGTGAAAGGTCTGAGGAAATGTGGTTGGAGATGACAACCATGTTACAGACTGCTGTCTGTTCAAAGCCGGTTCCGTGTCAGGGTTGAAAGGAATGACAGGATTATGGTCCCTGGGAAGAGCTCACAGGGGGCCTTTCTCAGGGCCAAGGGCACATGGCTTTCTCCATGGGGATCATTACACAATACACAATCATTACACAACATGCAGCACTTGATTCCTAAGGCCTTGTTGTTGCAGGGAGGTTGATTTTTACTTCCTCTCCTGTTGTTTTGGCTATGTTTTTCATTCCTTACATAGTCTCTTGGAAAGAGTTGGTAGATAACTTCTCTGGGCCCCTCCCATGAGTCCGTCCCTTCTCCTTCTGTGTGAAAACTCATTTTGTAATTTAAACGAAGAGAGAAGTTCAATCACCTGTCACTCATGGTCTCAATTAGTTGTGGTAATATTTAATTAGCTGCTTGTACTGTGGTGGCACTTACTAAAAAATTCATAGAGAATGTTGATCAGCTATAATAGTATGATAGTATTACCATATTACTGTACAACATTATAAAACAGATACACAGCAGAGAGTGCTTAGAAAATTTCTAAGTACTGTATGTAAGCATTTAGGTTCTTGACCCACTTAAATATTCATTACGCTAATTTAATTTATTTAGTAATTATTTTCTGATTATATACAAAATATGATTTCACATTAGTATTTCCAGGGGCTTATATACTTAATGTAATGTTGTCTTTTTTTTTTTTTTGCCAGTTCTGAGGCTTGAAATCAAAGCCTGAGCATTGTCCCGGAGCTGCTTTTGTTCAAGGCTAGCACTCTACTATTTGAGCCACAGCACCACTTCCAGCTTTTTCTGTTTATGTGGTGGGGAGGAATGGAACCCAGGGCTTCATGCATGCTAGGCAAGCACTCTGCCACTAAGCCACATTGCCATTCTAACATCTTGGGTCTATTTATGAATTGTATATTGTGCCAGTCCTGAGGCTTGAACTCAGGGCTTGGGTGCTGTCCTCGTACTTTTGTGCTCAAGACTAGTAGTCTACCATTCGAACCATAGGTCCACTTCCAGCTTTTTTGGTAGTTATTTGGAGATTTGTCTCACAAACTTTCCTGCCTGGCTGGCTTTGAGCTGTGATTCTCAGCTCATAGACTCCTGAGAAGTTCGGATTACAGGTGTGAGCCACTGGCACTTAGCAGCAATTTTTTTTGTTTTTGAAAATATGATTGGAAAGATAATTTACAATATTTTAAGTGATGAACTGTTTTTCCTAAGTCAAGTATTTTGACATATTTTCTAGGTAATCATTCACGTTGATGTAAAATATTACATGGAAGAATGTTTATGTATTTATTATGTGGAAGACAGCAATTTGCTTTCCATAATTGTTCATTCACTTGTGAAAAGCCTTTTCCTTCTGTAAACCAGTCTAAAGCTACAAAAATAGGTCCTGAACTATTAGAATCTTATTAAAACATGTATTGTGCACTCTCTCTTCTCTTCTCCTCTCCTCTCCTCTCTTCTTCTCTCCTCTACTCTCCTTCCCTGCCCTCCCTCCCCTCCCCTCGCCTCTCCTCTTCTAGCCTTCCCTCCCCTCCCCTCCTGTCCCCTAACCTCTCCTCTCCTCCCCTCCCCTCCTCTCTTTTCCCCTTCCCTCCCCTCCCCTCCTATCCCCTCTCCTCCTCTCTCCTCTCCTGTCTTCTCACACCACCTCTAGTAACAAGGTTTGAATTCAAGGCTTCATCCTGCCATGTATGCCCTCTCAGCTGCTACTTTGCCACTTACACATCTGGCCCACCATTTCACTGGTTAATTGGAGATGGAGTCTTTTGGACTTTACTGCTTGGGCTGGCTTTGAACCCTGACCCTCTGGATCTCAGCTTGCTGAGTAACCAGGTTTACAGGCACGAGCCCTAGGTGCCTGGTTAAATGATGTGTTTTAATTTTAACCTGTATTGTTATGTTCAATGTACACAGCTTAGAAATATGTGATGACAGTAATTTGTATGCAGCAAACTACATTATTCCTAGCGAATTAGAGAATTAGAGGGCACATTTTGGTCATGAGGATTTAAAAAAAAAATAGATGAGTAGAACCCTTGAAATGACAATTAAAAAAATAAGATGGCCCAATATGTATATGAGAAAGTATGATGTAAAACACAAATTAATGAGTTGTATGGTTCTAGATGCTATGAATTCTGAGGATCCAACAATGAGGTCTGAGCTTTCATACAGCTCAGCTTTCTAAAAATTGCTGTTAATTGATCTTACATTAATTATCTCATTTCATTGCTAAACAACCTGAATATTAGATCGGTTATGTCTTGAAATCATAATTTGCATATAAGAAAACATGGCCTAATGTATGAAACTGTAACCCATCTGTACATCACTTTGACAATAAATAAGTAATTATTACAAAAAAAAAAGAAAAGGAAAACACATAGAGAGGCTGCTGGCTACTCCAAGTGGAGGTGATGGTGTCTTTCTAATTATAAGGCACATGGTAGCTGTGAGGATTATTCTAAAAAAGAGTTTGCTGATCAAAGATGGCCTTTAGAACTTTTGATAACATTGAAAACTACTAGGTCAATCATGATTTCTCTCAACCAACTAATTATGCCTATTTAGAAATAACAATTATATGAGAGGATATCATTTTGACAGCATTTTCTATTTTCTGAAAAACAAGAAATGTAATGTTAGACTCATTTTCTGTATACTGAAGATGATGTAGGAGCTCAATGTAGTTCAGTGCCAATGTGATCCTTTTAAATATGAACTATGAAGTTCTGCCTGATGCTTTGCTCATTTGAGCTAAATTTAAAAATTCAAATGCGAGGGGCTTTTAAAAAATAAGTAAGGAATATATTTCTAACAAATGTTTAATCTATTATTGGAAAACTAGCACTTTGTTGATTCTTTGTTTTTGTTATTGTTTGTGTTGCATGAACGCAGGTGCTGTCCCTGAGTTCATGCACTCTCTTCCTCTCTCTCTCCCTTACTCTCTTTCTTTTATCCTTCCTTCCTTCTTTCCTTCCTTCCTTCCTTCTTTCCTTCCTTCCTTCCTTCTTTCCTTCCTTCCTTCCTTCCTTTGCCAGTCCTGGACTCAGGTCCTGAGCACTGTCGCCCGCAGTTTTTTTTTGCTTAAGGCTACCACACTACCACTTGAGCCACTGCTCCACTTTTTGCTTTTTTCTATGTATGTGGTGCTGAGGAATCGAACCCATGGTTTCATGTATACAAGGCAAGCACTCTACCACTAGGCCATATTCCCAGCCCTTCTTCCTTTCTTTTCAATGCTAGTCCTCTTTCACTTTGAGCCACAGTGCCACTTCTAGGTGTTTGTTTTTTCTTTTTGTTTTGTAGTTAACTGGAGATGAGACTCTTTAAGAGACATTCTTGTCCTCACTGGCATTAAACCATGATTCTCAAAGCTCAGCCTCCTGAGTAGCTAGGATGACAGACAGGCATTAGCCACCAGCACCCTGCACATTGGGACACTTCTAAAATGTAGATCTTATACTTAAATTCCTCTTCTCCACTGCCTTATGGAAGGAGCCCAAGTTGACCCCAGCCTTTTTAAAATTTTCCTAATACTTATAGCATTCAGCAATAGGAATTCCTGGTTTCTAGAGACTTGTTCTCTTCCTGCTTTTCTGTCTCTGTCTCTTCTTCCTGGAATCTTCCCCATTCATGTCTGCCTGTAAAATGGCTACACAGCCTTAATGACCTACACAGACGTCAAGTTGAAATGATAAGCATTCTCTTAAATCTTCCAGGTAGATCAGAAGCTGTGCTAGTACTGGTTATATTGCTCTTCTTAATAATGCCACATAATTCACATCCAGTTTGTTTCTGAGCTGGTCTGTCTCCCTTGTGTCTTCCTCTATAGCACATTTGTATCAGAGTTGTGTGGAGAGTTGGGAAACAGACAGATCTCAATTAATCGTGTTCCAATTGGAGGTGATTTGGTTCATCCTAGCTGATACCTCTATTGTCTATAGCTATTAGATAATGGGGTTGGGTTCAAGGACTTCCAAATGTCATTCTTGCCTCCGAATTTGGCCTTGTAAAACAATTTATTTTAATAATAGGACAGGGAAAGTTTACATACTGTTATATTTTGTTAAATAGAGATACTGTAATTCTTTTTATTTATTTATTTATTTATTTATTTATTTATTTATTTTTTTGGCCAGTCCTGGGCCTTGGACTCAGGGCCTGAGCACTGTCCCTGGCTTCCTTTTTGCTCAAGGCTAGCACTCTGCCACTTGAGCCACAGCGCCACTTCTGGCCATTTTCTGTATATGTGGTGCTTGGGAATCGAACCCAGGGCCTCATGTATACGAGGCAAGCTCTCTCGCCACTAGGCCATATCCCCAGCCCCAATTCTTTTTTTTTAAATCTTGAAGTCTTTGTACAAAGGAGTTGTATTCACCATATCAGTTGAGTACAATGCATCCCCTTCCTTCATTCTCCCAATCTCTCCTAGCCCCATGCCTTGCCTCAGCTTTCTTAACCTTAAAAGATATGTACAAAGTACAACACGTGTGGGTAGTGAATGTTACCGGTTGAACAATACTGAAACATATTGCATCTGAGAATGAAGATGGAAAAACAAAACTCAGTGAAAGCTATTGAATAATAGGGGTTGAGAGGGCAGGGAATGTGAGAGTAAAAGAAGGATTAATTTAACATACTGTATCATCATTTGTAAAATCTCTTTTAAAAGGTGCTAAATTGAAGAGCTCTTTTTCTGCAAGTGTTTGCAGTAAAAACGTTCGAATTTTGAGATGATTTTTCCCCTTTTTATTTAGTATTAAATTGAGTACAAATATTGTAAAAGTTAGATAATTTTTTCCCCAGACTCTCAATGTTCGATCTTATAATGTGAAATAGAAAGGAAATCAGCATGGAGAGTAACTATGGTGTGAAGGTTTGAAAATAATTATATATATATAAATAAATGTACTCCCTTGAAAGACACTAGTCAAATTTCTCTTCTGCAAAGTTCATAGTATATGATGTGACAGTACTATTGAATATAATGAACTACAGAGGTTTAATAAATGTTGCCCTCCAAAGAGAAAATCCAAGATGGTAGGTGGGATTTTCACATTACAGTGAGTACAGTGTTGAAGTGGACATTTATCACTAAGTGCAAGAACTCCACTCACCTAATTTATTTTAGCAAGGGAAAGACTATTCTCTTGAATAGACACTTAGGTCAGAGAAAATACGTTCAAAAGAATTAGTTTCAGCTAGGTAAAGTAGGATTTGGTACACTCGGCATTTTCTCTTCCAATTTTTTTCTAGCAGCCATCATTATTTTTAATGACCTTCATTAAATTTTTACATATCAGCTCTGCTTATCCATGTTCTTAAAGATTTTTGCACTTAAATGTTTTGGAGTAAATACCGGTAACATAAATAGCGCCATATTCATAATGTGTCTAAAAAAGTATGCTGGTTATTTCCCCCCCCCACACACACACACCTAGGTAGCATTGGTGTAGCCAGTAGAAAGGACTGAGTTGGAGGATCAGAATTGTTGGTAAGTCTGGCTCCACTGTTAATGAGTAGTTTAAGATTGGAAGGTCTTTAAGTGCTTCCAGCCTAAGTTACCTACTCCATCAAAAATAGAAAGTGAAGCGCCCCTTGATGATTAGCAACACTGCATGGAAGCTCTCTAGAACTAATACAGCATCTAAGGAATTAAGTCTATAATCACTGCCATAGAATGACGCTAGTTAAGAGGTATGTTATTATGGTCCTCAGAGTCAAAGTTTTAATGAAAGAATTGTATGCTACAGGTTTTCCTGTGCCAAGCCCATGTTAGTCTTAATAAATACTAAAGAACTAAGTTAGTAAAATGGTGTGCAAAGAATGTTTAGTTGAGCGTCTCATTGGTGCCATATGGCATAAATATGAGTAGGATAACTGCAAAGAAGCTTCAGAGTGGAGAAGTATCCAAATGTCCTCAAATTCTCGAGTTGTCCAGAAAAAGAACTTGGCTCCATTCTCCAGAAAGTTCCAACAGAGGAACTTGCCTCCCAAGGCTTCAGCTGAGGATAGACATGGTTTCAGGGGAAGGTGGTCATTTCCAGGAAGGTCCCACTCTGGTGGAAAATGGTCTCCTTGTAAGGGCAGGAGTCCTGTGGGGCCTCATTCATTGTCGAACCTTAGTAAAACCTGGCTGGCCTCGCCTGAGCAGGGAAAGCATGCCATGTTTAGCATTTACTCAACTTTGCTCATTCATACTAGGGTATCATGATGGACCCTTAGTCTTTTTCTGTTTCATTAATTATTGAATTAGGTTTGCGTGTATCTTTACATGTTTCATTTTAGAGTATGTTGTGCCTGTTGGGTGCTTGAATTCAGGGCCTGGGAGTGGTCTGAATTTTTCCTTTTTTTAAATCAAGGTTAGTGCTCTACCACGTGATCCACAGCTCTACTCAGAGGCTTTTTTGGCTGGTTATTTGGTGATAACAGGCTCACAGTCATACTGGTAGGTTGGCTTCAAACAGCAACCCTCAGCTCTCAGCCTCCTGAGTAGCTGGAGTGTAAGCATGAGCCAATGGTGCCTAGCATATTTTGTTAGTTTTTGAGAAATAGCTCATACAGGTTAATAGAAAAGCAGTAAAAAATTATTTTTTCTTATTCTTGAACGAAACTGCTTACTTAACAAGAAGAAATTCCAGAACTGCTGTCTTGTGTGTTATGGAGAGGTGGTCTATGTCTATGCATAACAGTGGCTTGTTCTGTTTGCTTTGCATTCTTGGATACTAGACATTGCTTTCCACCTCAATAGCCATACTTTACAGTATGAAATATATATATATATATAGATATAGATATAGATATATATATTGCTACATACATAAGAATCATGAGGATGTGGGCATACATTCTTTTTCTAGCAGAGTGATTTTCTATAATGAAGTATTTTCTCTGCAGAGAAATCAAAGGAAAACGGTAAATGCTAAGATTATTGCAGACGTTCTTTAGTCACCCAAATCTCTTAATGCTGATGCGATTTCCTCTGTTGAAAATAATCATGCATTGTTAGGTGTTCTCCTTGTAATATGTTACAGATAGAAAAGCTTTTTTTTTCTGAAAAATAATGCTCCGAAGTGAATTTTCAATCAGTGTGACAATTTAATTGCAGTCCAAATTTTATGGTGAAATAATTTCAACATGTGAAAGTTTTAGATTTTTCCCCCAAATAATTTCTAGTACCATGCACAGTTTTTACATTCCTAATGAAGTGATCTTGATGAATGTGTGTCAGAAATGAGGAAAGATGCAATGGGCTAGATCCAAACCGCAGATGAAAAGTAAGAACAGGACTCCAGCTCTCTTAGGCTGGCTCATCCAATGCTATCCATAAGGCAGATACAGGAATTTATGCTGACCCAAGAAAAAGAGCAAAGAATTAAATATTTTCTTATGCTGAAAATTACAATGGGATTTTACTTAGTTTGGTCAAGAACACTGTGAATATTTTTTTTTAGCTTTTCTCTAGTTTCCTTATTTTGTGGTGGTCTTCAGATTACTAGATCTTTACAAATCCACATGAATAAAGAACATTTACTGTTCTGAATTGAAATAGGTTGTTTGTTTGTTAGCTACGATTTACCTTTAAGGTCGCTAGAGGATTTAATTTGACTTGTATTTTAGACTTTATTTTTAGTGAGTAGAAATTATACTGGAAGGCAGGGTATGGCTGTGTTGCCTTGGCTGGTATTAAGGCAAAGTGCTCAATCAATTCTTCTGTCTCCGAGTCTGGAGTCACTGGGTCAGAAATGTGAGCCCCGGTGCCCCAATACCCAGCTTCATTGCATTTCCTTATTTTCATAATGTTGGTATTCTCAAGTTATTTCTAAGTTTTCAACATAGTTCCACTGATAGCAAGAAACATTAGAACTTCCTGTTCTTTAACGTATACACCACAGCAAAGAAACATAGGCAAAGGTAGGTCCCCGGACTCAATGCCTGTAACCGTAGCTTCTCAGGAGCACGAGATCTGAGGATTGCAGTTTGAATCTACTTGGGGCAAGAAAGCTTATGAGACTCTTTTCTCTAATCAACTACTCAGAAAAATCTGGAAATGGCACTGTGGCTCATGTGGTAGAATGCCAGCCTTGAGCAGAAGTTGCTTGGGACAGTGCCCAGAGTTCAAGTCCCAGGACCAACAAAAACAAAAATCTCATGCAAGAGTAAGAATTTATTGATTCAGGTATAAATTTATTGTAATAAACACGTATTAGGAAAATATCATTGTTCAAAAAGACTAAAGAGAAATCAGTGTCAATGTGTTTGAAGAAAATGGGGTCATTTGATGTTTAAATCTGCCTTTGGCCTTTTTTTTATTGCATACAAGTTGTCTAGTCTGACATGTTAGGTTGTGTTGAATGCTCTGCTCCGGTTCTCTAATGGTACCAAATAGGGTAATAGATTAGAACTAGGAGAGAGGAGCAGCTACAGCTCATATTTGCCTTGAAATCTTGAGCATTTTCTGATTAAATCCTGGGATGATCAGTGAGTCAACGTTGCTCAGCATACTAAATCATGATTTTCCCCCCATCTTGGTGACATGGTTGAAATTGTAAATATCAATTGTGTTTGAACAAGAGCATGATCCATAGACCTGGATCTGAACCTACTTCACATATGCCTTATTACAAGAAGACATTATAAATCGCCTAACTGGAAATTAGAAATCTACCTTTTAGCAAGTCTATTTTAAAGTTGGAAAAAAATCTTGGAAATAATGGGATTAAGTGGTGAAAGGTGCCCGAGGAAATGATGAATAATGGAAATAGGTAGTAACTGCTGGCCAGTGTACATGTTAAATAATTGTTTATGTGAATGTAAGCACTTAGAATTACAAATGAATATCTCTCATAGTTGATTTCATTTCTGTGGCAATCATAACTCCAGTCCTAAGGCACACAAAAATATGAGTGAGACTGAACTGTTATTGATTACTGATGTGACTCTACTGGTGTCAGTCAACAAGTGGTGAGGTTCTTCTTTTGTCAAACTGTTGCTGAGACTGAGCCACTGTCAAGTGTTGGTGACACATTACTGGTACCATTCCTGCAGAGTCAGAACCAGAGCAATGTCTTCTGTAACTGAAATGAATCGACTTTGCCTTGGGGCTATACTATACTAAATCAAACTAGAGATGGATGAACAGAAAAAACTCTTCTGTCTCAGTGACAGAAAATGTCTGTCTACAGACATTTCTCTTGGTCACTATGGCAACTACCCCTCCCCACACTTTGCGAGCCATTAAGATGTATCAAGACAGAGATGGCTGTTTGCAGCATCAGGCAGTTGAAATAAAAAGAGATTTGCTAGAAAGTTGGAAAGTTATTTCTTGGAGGAAAAGTGAGATCCTTAAAAACCTTAATTGACTTTTTTTTTCTTACTTGAAAAGTAGTTTGTTTGTTTCTTCAGTGACGGTGAAGCTGCGTGCATAGGACAATCCATGCCCTTCATACGCCTCTGTTTAGGAATCTGCTGCCTGGCAGTGCCCTGGCAGGGCCGAGTTACATAGACAAGCAAAATCGCAATTCCTGCCAGCTGGGGCAGGCACTCATAGTCAGGGAAATAAAACCTAGGGAGCAGATGGATTTCAAAGTGATTTGTAGACTTAAAAGTGATAGGAAAATATAGTAGTTTAAAAGTTTACCCAAGCAATCAGGGCTGGGAATGTGGCTTAGTGGTATAGTGCTTGCCTAGCATGCACGAAGCCCTGGGTTCGATTCTTCAGTACCACATAAACAGAAAAAGCCAGAAGTGATGCTGTGGCTCAACTGTTGGCATGCTAGCCTTCTGCAAAAGAAGCTCAGTGACAGTGCCCAGGTCCTTGAGTTCAAGCTGCAGGACTGGCAAAAAAATTACAAGCAATAAATTAATAAGCATTACACAAAAAGTAAAAATATTCCAAATTGGTAGGCCATTGCTCTCAGAAAGAGTTCAGCGACAACGCTTCTGAAAGGGTAGTGATTGGATTTAGAATGACTATATTTAGGAATCAGTCATTTAAGTATGACAGGCTGTTCAGAGTAGATAGTCAGAATACCTGGAGACCCTTTAGGGGCAGAACTTGGGCAGTTTGTTGGGATCCTGGCAAAGTGGCTAAAACCACAACGTGGAGGCTAAATGTTACGTGGTACCAATACACTGTTCATGGTCCTATTTGTTGTTGTTGGGGTTTTTTGTATGACATTTAGCTGAAAAGTTAATTATAAAATCATAAAGTTAATATAATTATAGCTAAAATTCATTGAGTGCTTATTCAATAGTGAAGTCAGGCACTATTTCAAGAGTTTTGCATGTTTTATTCTCTAATTATAGGGGATAAGCACTATTTTTTTCTTAAAAAATATTATTTCCATGTTTGCAGCTGATAAACTGAGGTACAGATAGAATAAAGGTCAGAGAGCAAGTAGCTCACAGCCACTGATCAAGTCAAGCAGATAAAGATCATAGGGTTAGTTAGTGCCATATGGGACAGCGGCTTAAAAGTAAAAAGATGTCTAGAGAGTGGAAATACTGGAAAAATACTGGATATGTGACAGGGGTGGGGGAGGAAATCCCTTTTGAACTCTGCACAGAAGAGTCACATGAAACTATTTTGAAGA
Source organism: Perognathus longimembris pacificus (assembly GCF_023159225.1). Classification (NCBI taxonomy): domain Eukaryota; kingdom Metazoa; phylum Chordata; class Mammalia; order Rodentia; family Heteromyidae; genus Perognathus; species Perognathus longimembris. The sequence goes on from NW_025959754.1 coordinate 20,222, forward strand.
GAGGAAGCTGGGTGAATCCAGGGCACCAACTAGAAACCATAAGACCAGGCTACAAGTTTCTCAGCTGGGGAGTAAATGTTTGAGGGAGAGTGAGGGCAGAAAGGATGGAAAGGAAGGCCTGGGAAGGGAATTCATTTGAACCCTGCTACTAATTGGTGAGGGAGAAGAAGGCATTAATGATGATTTGTATGCTTTTTTGGGTTAATGGTGATTGCATTAGCAGGTGGAGAGCCTGTTCTTTTATTAATTGAACTTCCTAATGCTGACCATTCTCAAGTACCATTCCTTTGAAATTATCTTTCCTCCTTTGTGCTGGTGATCACTGTTTCACCTCAGCTCTCCTCTCTTCCCACCCTCCTTCTGTGGTTCTTTTCTGAAGTTGGCACTCTTCACTATCCAATCTGGGACTCATTTCTTTCCCTCTCCACTATGCTACAGAGTAGATATGCTGTCCAATTAGCTTAAGTCTGAAAGCTGCACAATTTCATGGAGGAGACAGCTGGGACCCATTCCCCTCTTCACCATATTAGCTGTGGAATAATCGTCTTTGATACTGTTTTGCTCGTGTGTGAATGTGAATGATACCTCCATAATGGAGTTTTTCAATGCACCGAGTCTAGAGAAAAGGCTCCCAACACAGTGGTCCCTTAACAAGTTTTATTTGCTCTTTTTCTTTTCTTCCCTCTTCCTCCTATCCAAATATTTCCTTTCAGTTGAAGTCACTTCCCTGATGGGGATTCCTCCTATGTTAACAGAAATAGTCATGGTTCTCATTTGCTTGCCAGATATTAAACTGTGCACAATCACCTTTCATAGACAAATAGCACAGCGATTGTCTTTTGGTTTCAAACATGGAATGATTTAATACTCTAAAAATATAAGAGATAGGAACTACAACAGAGTTATAATCAAAAACTGGTTGTACGTGAAACTACTTCAGACAGAGGGGCAAAGATTTATCTTCCAGTTGGACTCCAAAATACAGCATAAAACAAGCTGTAGGAACATAATATATGAAAGATAAAAATTTCCAACCCCCTTACGTATCTCGAAATTGTATTTGTACAGATGTTATGAATGATACAATAGCTGATATTTAATGTAGAGTAGGAATTTTTTTTGATGAAACAGATGGTATTGAAAAAATTTATCTCAGCAAAGTACTGACTCATACAGAATAATATGGACTTTTTCATTTTGCAATGGGAGGGTAGATGAGCCTAAGTAAACTTGCTAAAAATGTATTTAAAAACCTAAGCTCTTCAAAATAAGCCCAGGGACAGTTCCCAGGCTATGAGCTTGAGCACCAGGACTGGCATAAGAGGAAGAGGAAGAGCAGGAGGATGTGGAGGAGGAAATGCTTAGGGTTAGCAGCATGAAGTGGGACTGTCCTGGGTTTATTTAAACTCTAGCCTTGCCATTTCCTACTTTTGGGACTTAATCCAGTTACTTCTTTGAGTCCAAGTTTTTTTTCGCCATTTGAGAATAATAATATCATCATGTGGCATATGTCCTATTAAGTGGGTACCTTTATATAAAGACATTCATTCAGTGTCTACAAGAAGATATGCAGTAGGTGCTAGTTATTGTTGAAAACTGGGGGTGAAGCAGTTGCAAGCCTTACTAATTAGGTGCTCTTGGGAAGGTTTGTTAATCTTAATTCCTCAGCTTTTTTCTCTCTTTCAGCCAACCTTCTCAAACTTTCTTATAAGAACTAAGGGAGTTGTGTGTGTGTGTGTGTGTGTGTGTGTGTGTATGTGTGTGTGTATGTGTGTTTGTGTAGGGTAATTCACACTTTATCTAGCCTAAAAGAAAACTGATATTGAGTCATAAAAGAAGTTGTGTGTAGTTTTATTAACCATAGTAGAAAGTTTAGACTTAATTTCAAATATTCTAAGAACACATTGGAAAGTTTTAGCTAGAAAAGTGATGTGCCATGTTTTAGAAAGATCCCCTTGATTACTGTGGTGTTGTAGAATGATTGGGATCAAGGGGTGCAATGGGAGAGCCAGGAAGCAGGTTCAGACATGCTATCAATAACTGTGATGCTCAAAACCATGAAAGAAACAGAGACATACTCACTAGACACTATGTTGAAAATTAACTATATAACTTGTGTGGGGGGAATGGAAGAAAACAAAGGGAGAGAGCTTGCAGAAGGGGAGACATTGTCTAAAAAGAAATGTACTTATTACCTGACATGTTCTTGTAATCTCTCTGTACATCACCTTTTAAATAATAAAAGAATAAAAATTACAAAAATAAAAAATACAGGATAAATAGCACCTTTTGCCATCCATAACTATTTTCCGTATATTTAAATAAAATTTCTAAAGAAAAAAAAATCCTAAGCTCTTGTTCAAATATAAACATTACCTGTAAAAGGCTTTTTCCTGATTGAATTCATTTTCTTAGAGCCCATTCAGTATCTCATAGGTAGTATTCCCTCCATTTTTAATCAACATATTTATAAAAATCTACAGGTAAAATGATACATACTTATCAAGTACAACATATTTTACACATAGAGTGGTTAAATCTAGCTAACATACATATCGCACATTATTATCATTTTTGTGGTGGGAACACTCAACATCTACCCTGTACTCTCAGAAGGTAGATTAAGAGTTTATGCGTAAGACCCAAATTTACAGGAGGCCTAGAGATTTAATTGCCAAGACTTCAGCAATGGTATTGGCAAATATCAAACTTAGGTCTTTGTAATTCTTAGACATTTTGCCATGTTGCCACAAAAGCCTCATGAGCATTAAGAGGATTTCAATTGAACACTAGTCTGAAAAAATGAGGTTTTGGTGAAATTGGAAAAATAATAATAGGATGTGAGATTAAAACTCTGTTAATCTTTATTCTTGATTCTTTCTACTCCTATTCCTCTGAAAATCTAAAATGATAGAATCTCAAAATAGATTTCAAAAATTCAATACCTCTCAAATATTCAGATGAGAATATACATGCTTCCCAGTAGTAAAGAGAGGAACAAGTAAGTTATAAGACATAGCCCAAATGCCTATGGTCTGAAGTCCTGTCGCACTCTTATTCTTGTCATTCCATACCTGTGGCTTTAGAGTAAGTTTCCTGTGATCAGCTGACAGAAGAAGAAACTGGGGCCTGCTTTACAGAACCTTCTGTGTGATATTCAGGCACCATGTAAGAGTAGATAGTTGTAGCACTTTGACTCTGTACTAGGATGACCTTGAAAGGACGCTGGTAAAGGGAAATTCTCTAGGTGGGCAGAACATTGAGCAGTGTCTCTGTTGGTTGGCTTACAGGGAGAAGGGGCCAGTTGAGTGACTTTATGGATGTATGAGCTCTTGTGTGAATTGTTTGGCTAGCTGGTTAGGGACTTAGAAGAGGCATGACTGGAAAATTGGTCACAAGGTAATTGGGGATGAGGTAGGTGGTAGAACTTGCTGAGTGGGCACAATACCAAACGATAACCTGAGTGGAGGATGATGTTTGTAATTAAGTGAAAAGATGGCTCCTTTTTGTGGCTAGAAATCATCCTTTTTCCCATGCCACTCCTGTTCTTGCACAATGGAGCCATGTGCAAAATGGCCATGAACCACTGGGTGGGGACTATGCATGGCTTCGAAAGCATGACTGACTCGCCATGCTGACCCAGCTATGGCCATTGCTGAGTGCCCAGTCAGCTGACCAAGAGATGAGTAGTGGGTGGCTGATAGGGTACTGTTTTCCAGAGTGATTGAAGCTAATGATGGTGGGCATATTTCTTCGGATCACTTTTGTCATAAAGCAGTATTTGTTCTTACTGGAATTCTCATTTCTTATATATACACCTTCCTTGCATGCAATGATTGTGATAAATTACCATCCATGGACTTATAGAATGTTTGATCTGCCATCATGGTATTCAAATAGCATTGCTTCTGGTCAAGGGACTCACCTTCCAGCAAAGGATAGACATAAGGCTCATGGTGGTAGAATTCACTGGTTTTGCTATGACATCCTGCAGCTGCTGGCAGGACAGTGTGGTGGAAGACTTTGTCATGATGCCATAACTCCCATCAAGCCTACCAAGCTTCCCCAGGAGACTGTGATACTGTGAATTGAATAGGTATTGCTTTTGTAGTTGTTTGTCTTTTTTTTACCCTGTGTCTTTCACTTTTGGTATTCCCTTTCAATTTCCTAGTTCCAATACCAGTATACATGGTTTCCAATATACTCAGATAAGATTACAGAGATGGTGTAGGTACAACCAGAAGAAGGTGGATCATTGATTCTTTCAGATAGGACACATCTCACTGCAGATGCTACTGCTGGGTAACAGTCTAAGAACTCCTGAACTGATTAAAACAAAGAAACTACCAACACTTGCGTTGCTTCCCAGCTTACATGGGTTTTCTGTGAATACTTACATGACAGTGTGTTCTAAGCCAGAGTCATCACAAAGAAACCACTCCCCTCTGACAACTTCAATCTCAAATGAAGATGAAACTTGTGTAGAGAATAGATTTTGAATACAGTCCCTTAGTTAGTATAAACTTGGTTCTTCCTACATGTACCCTTTCTTCCCTATTTTGTTACAAAATGTTTTTACTTTATTTAGTTAGTTATTTTATTAATTAAATTGTGTTGACAAGGTGTTGTGCAAAAGGTGTACAGTTACATAACGAGGCAGTGAATACCTTTCTTGTGATATCTTACACCCTCGTTTTTCTTTTCCTTCCCTAGATCAGGTAGGCATATATACAAATACCCAGTGTACCGAAATCATATACAGTAACCACGTGGCATAGGTCAAAGGAAATTCACCTAGAACTTTAAATGTCATGTCAACAATAGAATCCTCCTGGGTTCTTCTCTTGGAGTTGTTTTTTCCTATCCTCATCTTATATGATCATATGTACATAGCTGTTGAGCCTTTGTGATCCACTGATAGGTCTATTCTAAACCTTTCTATGTGTAGTAGTTGTTTGGTTTTAGATACACTATGTAAGGCCGATGATGGAAACCTGTGGAAATACAATTTGAAAAGAAGTTTTTTGTTTTGCAGACCTGGTCTCCACTGTCTTCCCCCTCCTCCCCACACACACACTCTAACAGTCATGTATCAAGGAGACCATGCCCCTTTGTTCTCTGTGTTCTAGGCTTGTCTCGCTCAACATTATTTGTTCAAGTTCTGACCATTTCCCTGCGAATAGCAATATCTTATCATTTCTATTTCCTATGTAGTATTCCATTGTGTATAGGTACCACATTTTTTGTATCCATCCATCTATAGTGGGCCATCTGGGTTGTTTCCATATTTTGGCTATTGTGAATTGTGCAGTGATAAACATGGATGTGCAGATGTCTTTTTGATATCCTGAGACCTGTTGTTCACGATAGATGCCTAGGAGTGGTATGGCTGGGTCATAGGGTATGTCTATGTTGAGCTTTTTGAGGAACCTCCATACTGTTCTTCAAAGTGGTTGTACTAAATTGCCCTCCCACCAACAGTGGAGAAGGGTTCCTCTTTCCCCGCATGCTCTCCAGCATTTGTAGTTGGCTGAGTTCAGAGTATAGGCCATTCTAACTGGAGTGACATGGTATCTCAGGGTTGTTTTTATTTGCATTTCCTTTACTGCCAGGGATGTTGAACATTTCCTCTTATGTTTCTTTGCCATTTCTATCTCTTCTCCTGTGCAGTCTCTCTAGAGCTCCGTTTCCCATTTAATAATTGGTTTACTGGGTTTGGAAGGGGTTAGTTTTTTGTGTACTCAGTAGATGAGGGATATTAGGCCTCTGTCTGTTGTTGTGCTGGTGAATATCCTTTCCCATATGATTGGCTGTCTTTCTAGATTGGTGGCTATGTCTTTAGCTGTGCCAAAACTTTTTATTTTGTCATAGTCCCATTTGTTGAGACTCTACCCTATCTGTTGTGCCCCTGGGACTATATTCAGGAAGGTCCTTCCTGTGTCTTTAAGTTCTAGCATCTTTTCTACTCTGACCTTCAGTAGTTTCAAGGATTCTGGTCTGATGTTGAGGTCCTTAATCCATTTTGAGTTGATCTTGGTGCATGGTGATAGGCTAGGGTCTAATTTGAGTTTTCTACATATGGCTGCCCAGTTTTCCCCGCACCAGTTGTTGAAGAGGCTATGTTTTTCCCATTGAATGTCTTTAGCTCCTTTGTGGAATATCAACTGACTGTAAAAATATGGTTTTATTTCTGGGACTTCTATTCTGTTCCATTGGTCTTCAGGTCTATTTTCATAGCAATACCAGGCTGTCTTTGTTATGATGGCTCTATAATAGAGCTTGAAGTCTGGTATTCTTTTGCCTAGAATTGCTTTGGCTATTCTAGGTCTTTTGCTGTTCCATATGAATTTATGGGTTGTTTTCTCTATTTCATTGAAGAATGTAGCTGGGATCTTGATGGGGATTGCTTTGAATTTGTATAGCCTTTGGGGCAATATGGGCATTTTCGCTATATGGATTCTGCCTACCCATGAGCAGGGGAGGTCTTTCCATCTCCTGTGTCCTCTTTGATTTCCCTTTTTAGATTTTTATAGCTCTCATTCAATAGGTCATTCATGTCTTTAGTTAGGTTAATCCCTAGGTAATGTATTCTTTTTTTAGCTATGGTAAATGGTATTATTTCCTTAATTTTCTTTTATGCTTATACATTGCTGGTGTACAGAAAAGCTGCTGATTTTTGTGGGTTGATTTTGTATCCTGCTACTTTGCCAAAATGGTTTTTTATGTCTAGGTAATCTGCGAATAGGGATAATTTGATTTTTTCTTTGCCCAACGTGGAAGCCTTTGATGTCTTCCTCTTGCCTTAGTGCAATGGCAAGGGATTCCAGCCCTATGTTGAATAGAAGCAGGGATAGTGGGCATCCTTGTCTTGTTCCTGAGTTTAGGGGAAATGGTTTTAGTTTCTCCCTATGGTATTAGCAGTTGGTCTGTTGTATATGGTTTTTCTTATTTTAAAGAATGTTCCCTTTATTCCTGATCTCTACAGGTCTTTTAACATGTATGGGTGTTGTATTTTCTCAAAGGCTATTTGGGCATCGGCTGAGATGATGATGTGGTTCTTCGTCTTAGCTCTGTTGACGTGGCGAATTACATTTATTGATTTGTGGATGTTGAAGCATCCTTGCGTCTGTGGGATGAAGCCTACTTGGTCATGATGTATATATCATTTTCTTGATCAGTTTCTAGATCCTGTTAGCTAGCACTTTGTTGAGAAGCTTTGCAGATGTGATCATTAGTGATGTTGGTCTTTCCCTAGTTTGTGGATGAGTATAATATTGGCTTCATAGAATGAGTTTGGGATTTCTCCCTGTTTGTATTTTGTGGAAGAGTTTGAGGAGTTAGCTCCTCACTGAAAGTTTTATAGATTTTATTGGTGAATCCATGTGGGCCTGAGCTTTTCTTTGTTGGGAGGCTCTTGATTACCTCCTGTATCTCGCTGTAAATTACTGGTTTAACTAGTTGATTTATTTCTTCTTGATTCAGTTTGGGCAGTTTAAGAATCGATCCATTTCTGTAAAATTATTATTCATTAGTGATTAAAGGTTCTGGAACTAGTTCCTTATGATGGTTTGAATACCTATATATTTGTTGTAATTTTTCCAGTGCAGTGCCTGATCTTACGGATATGAGTGACTCTCTCTCTCTCTTTTTCTGTTAGGTCTTGCAACGGATCTGTCAATTCTATTTATTAAGAACCAGCTTTTAGATTTTTTATTTGTTGAAAGGTCTTTCTATTCTCAATCAGATTATTTCTTCTTTAATCTTTATGATCTCTCTCCTCCTAGTCATTTTAGATTCAATTTTGTTCTTGTTTCTCCAGTCATTTAAGCTGCATGATGAAGTTCTTGATCTGTTCTGATTCCATTCTTTTAATGTGTATGCTGAGGGCAATGATCTTGCCCCTCGCCACAGCCTTTGCTGTATCACATAGGTTTCTTTGTGATGTATTTTCATTGTCATTTTGTCTTATGAATTCGTTAATTTTGTCCTTAATTTGCTCTGTAACCCAAGTGTTAGATAACAGTGAGGGGTTTGGCCTCCAAGTATTTGTGTAGTTTCTGTGGTATCCTTTGTTATTGAGAGCTACCTTGATTACACTGTGATCAGATAGTTTCTTTATGTGGACTACACATGATCAATTTTGGAGTATGTTCCATGGGCGTTTATGTGCCAACCAGCTACTATTTGATAGCAAATCACACACTATGTACAGGCAAACATCTGCACGGATGCATCTAAAAGGGTCCCAAAAGGATCGCAAGACTAGCAGGTGCTTTCATGCTACACAGGAGCACTTTGTCGACACTGTGGCCTTGCAGAAACATGCCAGATTGTGATTTCACAATCCTTGTCTCTGGACAAGAGACCACAGTAGAGATGCCAGGTAGGGGCCCACACCACTGGATAATGTTAGGGGGAAGTTGCTGCTAAGAATACAAAGAGCTCTGTTTCTCAATATTCTGCACAGTACTGCCAGTGGTCGGGGAACAGACCTTGGAGGAGAAAGCAGTTTCTTACACCATGCTTTCTGCCTTCCACCTCAAGCTGGATGAGTTGAAGTTGCTGTAACCAATCCTGACATTTCTGAGATACTGAGGGAATGACAATAAATGTCCCCCCCATCTTATAAGGAAAACTCTGTGGCGTCTGCATCCTATGCTCAACACTCCATAGAACACAGCAAGTCAGAGAAAAGCCTTTTGCTGATGTCAGATATATCACTGAGTGGAGGTGTATCACGGGTTTGCAGGATATGGACAGACAAAAATGAAACAGAGACAGACACCTGTTATAAGAATGCCTTTGGAATCTCTCCCATCATGTTCTGTCATGAAACTTGAACGCCTCAGCCAGTGGAGCAATAGTGCAGTTAATGGGGCATGCCAGTGCTCCAGTCTCTTCCCATTCTAATTACAATGCTTCACCAAACTCAGAGGAAAAATGGGCAGGACACCAGCCTTCAGTCTGATCACCGCTACTATAGAGGGAGATACCCCATGGCCCATCTTAACCCACCTCACCCCTTTCAACATTCTTGCCCCTCCTTCCTCTGCCCACCCTTTCCATTTTCTTACTTTTGTAGTATGTACAATGAATTCTTGACTACATTCCCCCCCTTCCCCTTCATTTGTCTCCCACTCTCCCCTTGCCCCCACTTGATGAGCTGCTGTTTTTCACCCTTATGCTTTGGGAAGTAATCATAAGCACCACCCCCCTACCCCAGTTCTTCCTCAGAACTTTCTAGATTCCTAAGAGTGGTCATTGTAAATGTATAACACAAGAATAAATAGAATAGCAAGATATCAGAGGGTTGAAGACATGCTTTAATCATTAGACTTTGTGATTCGAATAAACAACTGTGGTTGAATAAAGACACTGCACATTCCTGTTGGATATTTCTCATAGAGTGAACACAGTGCTGTCCCAACTCTTTTACTCTATTTAAGTTTTTGGCTCATCACTGGTATTTGTTTCATTATCTAACAAAAATATCGCGTGTCTCTTGTTTGCAAAGGCTGCAGAGGAGGGAATGCTTATTCTATGTGTAGAGAGAGAAGGAAGGCTGGAGAGATGTTTGTGCTTGTGCAGAAGCCATTTTTTTTAATAAACGCAGGATATGTTGTCCACCTCCCAAATTTTGCACTACTCTTTTCGCTGTCCTAGCTTTGACTTATTTTGTTGTATGTTCTCATTTGGTTATTTCCTTGAACATCCCATCTAATTTCCATCTTATTCATTTTTGTGTTGCAGCTTCTGACAACTGTCTTAAGTCCACACTTCTCTAGATTTTTATACCTAGCAGCCATTGGCTTCTACTTTTCCTGATCTCTCTCTTCCTCTCTCACTACCTGTGCCTAATGTTGAAGTTATAGTATCCAAAATAGCTCAGGCCTCAGCCACCTTGGTGTGTTCATGCTATCTGTCCCTTCC
>NW_025959755.1:0-30171 GCF_023159225.1 Perognathus longimembris pacificus
ACCATGTGTCTCTCAGGTTATTCAGTGGTCTGTTCTTTTGCTGTTGTCCGTCGTGGGCTGTCCTTGAGCCAGTGCCACTTCTGGTTTTCTGGCATTTAATTGGAGATAAGGGACTCAAGGACATTCCTGCCTGCACTGGCTTTGAGCCATGATCCTCAGATCTCAGCCTCCTGAGTAGCAAAGATCATTGGTGTGAGCCACTGGTGCCTGGCTCTATTCTTGATTTATTGACACTCTGTACTTAGGAATTAATGGGTGCTTTGTCTGACGAGTTTTGCAGCTTACGTTTGAATCTTAGGAGGTTTGTACTGATTTTCTTTAAAGGATTTCAATTTATCAAACTTTTCTTTTAATGGCTTGTAGATTTTCTGTCACCCATGATAGCACCTACTAATCTCCGGGCTTCAGCTTTATCCAGCCCAAGCATCATGGTGGCCTTTCCAGCCTGAGTCTACAATGCTCAGTGCATGCCTGGGACACCCACTCTCTACCATCAAACAACCTAGTGTTGATCAAGTGAGGCCCATGCTTCTGTTGCTTCAACGGCGACGTCTGATCCTCAGATGTGCCTAAAGTGTCATCTCAAAACCCAAGACTGGGCTGAGAATGTGGATTAGTGGTAGAGTGCTTGCCTAGCATGCATAAAGCCTTGAGTTCGACTCCTCAGTACCACATAAACAGAAAAGCCCGGAAATGGTGCTGTCGTTAAAGTGGTAGAGTGCTAGCATTAAGCAAAAAGAAGCTCAGGGACAGCTCCCAGGCCCAGAGTTCAAGTACCAGGAGTAAACAGCCAGCCCTGCTTTATGGCAGGCTTGCCAGGCATGCCAGGCATGCTTTATGGCTAAAATGTGTGTTTTGCCAAGTCTCATTCTGCATCCTGCCTCATAGCAGCAATTGAGGGCCCAAGCATCTGTGTGGCTACTTAGATGGAGTCCCTGTCTGGAACTGCACACTATGAGCATAAGGAATAGCTGTCAGGGTCTGAGAGGCCATTTGCCTGTTGACACCATGGCACTTTCAAGTCCCTCCATCGCCCAGTATTACCTTGGAGCAGGGCCAGCCAGGGTCTGGTTGCTTCAGTCCCAGCCACACTGGTTGCTCAGCTCGTAAACTAAACGCAGTGGCCATGTTTTCATACCAGATCCTTGTCACCTTCTCCCTGATGCCTCCTCATATGATTGTGATTCAATGATTAGAGGGTCTTAGAACTTTGACGGACAGTGATGCCAACTTCAGAATGTTTTTGAATGGGTGTCACTTCTTCAGGGGAGGGGATGTCATTCAAGCTACTTTTCTACATTGGGCCATACTTCCAGATACTGCACTCAAAATTCCAAGTGTATGTACTCCATGTTTTCTGCTGATACTAGACACATTTTGCCCTCAAAGTACTTACAAGCAGAAGAAGTCAACAGGCAACAAAGGATGGGCATGCTGGAACTACTCCCCAGGGAAGCAGGATCCTATATAGGCGACAAGGGAAGAACAAAACAGAAAGTCACACAGGAGGTCCTTACTAGAAAACTTGAAAAAAACAGTATAAAGGAACTGACTGGGTTATATTAAAGGGGGTGAGGTTCAGTGTTGAGTTGCTTGCCTAGGTTGTGGGAGGCCCTGAAACAATAAATTTTACATTCACCAAAAAGAAACTTATATGCTTTGCTATGCTAAACAAAATGTGTGTAAAACCTATGTAATAAAAATAACATATTTTCCACACAGCCCCTCAGCCCCTAACTCACAATCACAGAGCAGGACATGACCAAAGCAGAAATGAATACATAGCAAAGAGTCAGAGGCTTGGGCAGGGGCCTAGGGTGACTGAAATTGTTCTGATCAGCACCAACATATGAAGGATTAAAGATAAGCTGCCCTTCCTCACAAATGCCTTCACCTCCTTCTCCAGGCCCCAGGATGGATATGAAAGTATAAATGAAAACTTTATGCAGACTTGAACATAGGCCAGGGGCCTGGGCAAGGCATGATTTTTCCAGAGCAGGTTCTAATGGGGTCCATCCACACTGTTCTACCTAGGGCTATAGAGCCAGCACCTCTATTCAGGATTCCAAGCTTCCAGGCTCTACACATTTTATTCTGACACCCTGTGCATTTTCTCTCCGAAATGCCTACAAAGGCAGCATAAAAACAACCAGGGCTAAGAGCTGTGGTACTTGCCTAGCTTGTGCAAGGCCCTGGAACACAATACCACTGGAAATCACTAAAAAGAAAGTGAAAGAGTTTTGTAGGCCTAATAAAATGTGGCTCACTCCTGTCATGCTAGCTACTCAGGAGGCTGAGACCAGAGGATCCAGGTTCAAAGCCAGCTCAGGCAGGAAAGTTCATAAAACTGTATCTCCAACGACCCACTAGAAAACCAGAAGTGGTGCTGTGGCTCAGGTGGTAGAGCACTAGACTTCAACCGAAGACCTCAAGGACAGAACCCAGGCACAGAATTCATACCCCACATTCGGCAAAGAAAAAAAATTTTAAATAAATTAAAGTTTAAAAATACATGTGTAGGAGCCAGCGACCACACAGGAAAATAGCAGAACAGAGTCCAAAATCTGTAATATTCGTGTGTCTATGTAACATTTGCCAGTCACCCATCGTAGAAGCAGTTTTCAGAAAACTTGTAGCAGACCAAAATGTTACAGATAATTGGGCCATTGGCAGCAGTGCTGTTTCCGACTGGAACGTGGGTCGTGCCCAAGATCCAAGAGCTATGAGCTGCCTAACAAATCATGACATTAGCACAGCCCATAAGGCAAGACAGGTCACCAAAGACGAAGTAATCAAGTTAAAACTGCAAAGCTAAAATTGAACTACTTGGGAGCTATGATCCACAAAAACAACTCATGATTGAAGATCCCTATTATGGAAACGACTCCGACTTCGAGCTGGTCTATCAGCAGTGCCTCCGGTGTTGCAAGGCCTTCCTAGAGAAGGCCCACTAGGTTAGCAATGCCCACAGCCAAGCCAACAACTCACCCACTAGTCCTGTGCCTAAGTGTAGAAGCTTTCCTTAGCCCCAGCCACGGTTGTTTCTTCAGCTGACTTACTCTTAAACATAAGTCTGGTGACAAATTAGTTTTATTTAACCAAGAAGTTAAATGACTTCTCATTTTCCCCTGATTACCAAACAGTGGAACAAGGAAATAGGAAGAACAAAATACAACCCTGTGAAGTAATAATGACCTGAGCTCAGGAAGACCTGGACAGTATGGTCTACCTGGCATGTTGAATGCCTAGCACTGCCCAGTGCTACTGCTTACCTTGTACCTTGCTGACCTGGGCTCTTATAGAGTCACAATAGCTCTACTGATAGCAGCTCCTCCGCTCTCAGAAACGTTTTAACTCAGTTTACTCATGGAGCACACTTGTATGTTTCAGATAGAAGCAAGGAATGGTGGTGCCTGTAAATCCAGCACTAGGGAGGCTGAAGCAGAAGGCCAGCCTGGTTATAACATGCCTCAAAATACAAAATAAAAACACAAAATAAGAGGAAGACGGGTGGAATAAATCTTTAATATTCTTACTACTTGTTGCTTTGTATTTAGTTTATTTCATGGGAGTCAGATTATTTGCTCCAATTTAAGCCACTTTACCTTTAAGAATAGAATTCTAGGGGCTGGGGATATGGCCTAGTGGCAAGAGAGCTTGCCTTGTATACATGAGGCTCTGGGTTCGATTCCCCAGTACCACATATACAGAAAACGGCCAGAAGTGGCGCTGTGGCTCAAGTGGCAGAGTGCTAGCCTTGAGCAAAAGGAAGCCAGGAACAGTACTCAGGCCCTGAGTCCAAGGCCCAGGACTGGCCAAAAAAAGAATTGAATTCTATATTGAAAGTGCACTTGTATGCAGGTTACCTTCCGTCAGTAGAGAGAATGTTTTTCATACACATCAACTCAAGTGTCCAACCAAATTTGACCAGTCATGAAGTTTTAAAAATTGCAGGGTGCAGTCACCAACCTCTGCCCCAGATTCAGGGAGCCTCTTCTAGCCCCTGGCTCTCTCAGCAGTCTCACTTCGCCCTCCTACCAAACCTTCCCACTGTGCAGCACAACCTGCCCATGCAAGCACAGAGATCTTCTGCTGAAACCAGAGAGCTGAGGGAGGCCCTGCTAAAGATCTTCCCTGACTCCAAGCAGAGGCGGAAAATCGACCAGATCTTGGTGGCCTATCCATACATGAAAGATCTGAATGTCATCAATGCCATGATGTTGGACTGAAGGCTGTGCTGAGAAGCTTGAGCTCAGGGCCCACTGATAACACTCGAGCTGACTGCCACCTGTGATGGGAAAAATATTGTGAAGAAACCTTTTCTCCAGTGTAAACATTGTTATATTGTACAGGGAAAAGAAAAAAAAATGTTTTGTGTATACAAAAATCTGGGTTTTCAAAGACAGCTTTTATATAAAATGCTGCTATTAGAGATTTAACATTTTCTATAAAAGGAAAGTATACATTTTCTGCCTGTTCAGAACTGTTTAATAGCAGTTACTCTTCAGCGTACTTACATTTTTATATTTTTTAAACTATTTACCTTAAAGTTGAAGATATATTAGTATATGGATATGGTAGCCTTTCTAAAATAATAATGAAAGAGTCATTTTCTTAAAAAAAATTTACAGGGTGCCATTAGGTTTGTGTGCTATAATAATGTGTTAGTAACTATTCTTTCAGCAGCATTTAGAAATTCCAGACAAACAGGTAATACTGGTATACCATCAATTAGCTCACCTCAAATTATAAGGATATTTCAGAAAATACTATTTACAAAATAAACCACTATGGAGTTATATAAGATAAAAAATAAATAAACGTGTGTAAGACCTATATGATAAAAATGAAAATCTTTTTTTTGAAAATCCTACAGCTTGAAATAAGGGTCTAGGCACTGTCCCTGAGCTTCTTTTGCTCAAGGGTAGTACTCTACCACTTGAGCCACAACACCACTTCCTGCTTTTTCTGTGTATGTGGTACTGAGGAATCAAACGTAGGGTTTCATGAATGCTAGGTGAGCACCCTACCACTAAGCCACATTCCCACCCCCAAAAATCTTTTTGAGCTGGTCCAGGGGCTTGAACTCAGGCATGAGCACTCTACCACTTGAGACACAGCTCTGCTTCTACTAGAGATTTTTTGTTGTTGTTGATTGGTGATAAGGAGCCTCGTGGACTTTCCTACTGCAATCAACAGATCTTGGCCTCCTGAGTACATAGGATTACAGGCATCTGGAAAAAACATTTTCCACACATCCCCTCCACCCTAACCTCTGTGTCCTATGCAAGACCTAGATTGAGGTGTATATTCTCCTAACCAAGATTTGTTGGGGTCCACTGAGCCCATCCTACATTGGACTGGACACCTAGATCCAACACCTACCATTGCAATGCTCAACACTTAGGCCTCTCCTCTGTTCAGTGGGATCAGAGCATGGCTGATGGAAGGAAAAACAGGAAAAGGCCATTTAGACCACACTTTCTGCTCCTGCCTTCTGCTACCTCCCTCCACTTCCTAATGGGACAAGTCTCAGGCCAGGCCTGGGGGCAGTGATGGGACACGAGTCAGTATAAAGGTGGTTGCCTGGCTGGTGAGGCATGCTCCAAAAACTAGACAAAATACCTTGGTATGCCAAGTACAATGTGGAATAAACAAGACAGGCAGACTGAACTTCTCCACACACTTTCACAAATACCCCCACAACCATGTCCTGAGCCTGCCCAGACTTAAAACACCATCTAAAGTCTCTGCAGTGACTGGGAGCTGGATCTAGAAGCCTGGTTTGGGCCTGTTATAATATAAATGATCAGAGAAACCACATTTTGAAGGATCCAATCTTGCAGTCTATTAAAATGCTAGCAGTCTATAGGCAGCCAATTGTTACAAAGGCCTGCTGCCCCCAAATATATTAAACACTGTTAGGAAACAGGCCAGAGAAGAAAGAAAAAACAAAAACTATACTAACAAACCAACTGAGCTCCAAGTGCTGATTTGGGACACCATATTGACCAGAGATAAGCCAGGAGACAACACAGGATGCAAACACGGAGATGTGTGGTATGGTGTAATGGCACCTGTGCTTGTCTGGGCCTAAATAAGGTAAAGTCAGGGGACAGGGTAATAGGAAGCTCCTATTCCCAAGCCCTGGACTGACAGGTTCAGTCACCTATAAGGGAAGTGCTCACCCCTGTCTCCAGGAATTAAGGCACAACCATCACCTGGAGGTCAGAATTCCCTCCCTCTACTATGAAGACAAGATGCCAGACCCTATAATTACACGTGTGTGACCAAGATGGCGCCGGTCAGACCTGACTTCCCTCCTGCAGGGCTTGGGCACCCTGAAGCCACCACAAGAAGAGCACAAGCAAGCAAGCAGGGAGGCGGGCCATGCTCCTCAACACACACTGTCACACCCACCCCATGCCCATGCCCCGGGCCGCACCTGACAGGATGCTCTGCTTAGTTGGCTGCGCTTGGATAGTCTCCCAGAGTCGCCTCAAGGTCAGCAGGAGGTGCTCCAGGCCGCTGTCCATGGGCCTTGGCTCTGCTGACTTCGGCTCTCCTCCCACCCACAGCTCGGCTGACCAGCCTCCATTGTCCACAGGCCTGGAGCTCTGGCCTCCTCTGTACGCAGGCCCCTGCTCTCCTCTTGTCCTCCGTCCTCAAGCCCGGCCCTGCTCTCCTCTAGCCCGCAGGTCTGCGAGTCCAGCATGCAGCACTAGGCTCTCGAGGCTGCGGCGTTCCTGAGCCTCAGGTCCCTTTCCCGGAAGTCCCGCTCTAGCAGGGTAGAGGCAGAGGTTCAGGTCCCCTACACGTGGGGCGGGGCCTCTCCCAAGCTCTGCATTGGGGCGGGGCTGTGTGGGCACTGTGGGGCGGGGCACAGACACTGTCAGGGGTGAGGATCTCCACATTTGGGGCTAGGACTGTCGACCCTTGACCTGTGCAAATACACTTGTCCTCACCATCCCCAAAACCATTGCCCTCAGGGCCGCGTGTTAGGGCCAGGTGCTCACCCCATGGGGCCTTGCTACATTGGACTGGACACCTACATCCAACACCTACCATTCCAATCCTCAGCACTTAGGCCTCTCCTCTGTTCAGTGGGATCAGAGCCATGGCTGATTCCCCAGCACCACATATACAGAAAATGGCCAGAAGTGGCGCTGTGGCTCAAGTGGCAGAGTGCTAGCCTTGAGCAAGAAGAAGCCAGGGACAGTGCTCAGGCCCTGAGTCCAAGGCCCAGGACTGGTCCAAAAAATAAATAAATAAATAGATAGATAGATGTGTGTAAGACTTATATGATAAAAATGAAAATCTTTTTCTTGTCAATCCTGGAGCTTGAAGTCAGGGTCTAGGCACTGTCCCTGAGCTTCGTTTGCTCAAGGGTAGTACTCTACCACTTGAGCCACAACACCACTTCCTGCTTTTTCTGTGTATGTGGTACTAAGGAATCAAACAGAGGGTTTCATGAATGCTAGGGGAGCACCCTACCACTAAGCCACATTCCCACCCCAAAAAAATCTTTTTGTGCTGGGCAGGGGCTTGAACTCAGGCATGAGCACTCTACCACTGAGACACAGCTCTGCTTCTACTAGAGGTTTGTTGTTGTTATTGGTGGTAAAGAACCTCATGGACTTTCCTACCAGGGCTGGTTTCGAACTGCAATCAAGAAAGCTTGGCCTCCTGAGTACATAGGATTACAGGCATCTGGAAAAAACATTTTCCACACATCCCCTCCACCCTAACCTCTGTGCCCTATGCAAGACCTGGGGGTCTTGGGGTTGATGTTCTAATAACCAAGATTTGTTGAGGTCCACTGAGCCCATCCTACATTGGACTGGACACCTAGATGCAACACCTACCATTCCAATCCTCAGCACTTAGGCCTCTCCTCTGTTCAGTGGGATCAGAGCCATGGCTGATGGAAGGAAAAACAGGAAAAGGCCATTTAGAACACACTTTCTGCTCCTGTCTTCTGCTACCTCCATCCAGCTCCTAATGGGACAGATCTCACGCCAGGCATGGGGGCAGTGATGGTCCACTGAGACCACCAGGGGACACGACTCAATATAAATGTGCTTGCCTGGCTGGCAAAGCATGATCCAAAAACTAGACAAAATACCTTGGTATGCCAAGTAAAATGTAGAATAAACAAGAGAGGCAGGCTGACCTTCTCCACACACTTTCACAAATACTCACACAAACATGCCCTGAGCCTGCCTAGACTGGAATCACCATCTAAAGTCTCTGCAGTGACTGGGAGTTGGATCCAGAAGCCTGGTTCAGGCATGTTATAATGTAAATTATCAGAGAAACCACATTTTGAAGGATCAAATCTTGGAGTCTTTATAAGAATGCTAGCAGTCTATGGGCAGCCAATAGTTACAAAGGCCTGCTGCCCACAAATATATTTATCACTGTTAGGAAACAGGCCAGAGAGGAAAGAAAAAACAAAAACTATACTAACAAAACAACTGAGCTCCAAGAGCAGATTTGGGACACCATATTGACCAGAGATAAGCCAGGAGACAGGACACAGGATTCAACACGGAGATGTGTGGTATGGTGTAATAGCACCAGTGCCTGTCTGGGCCTAAATAAGGTAAAGTCAGGGGACAGGGTAATAGGAAGCTCCTATTCCCAAGCACTGGACTGACAGGTTCAGTAACCTATAAGGGAAGTGCTCACCCTTGTCTCCAGGAATTCAGGCACAACCATCACCTGGGGGTCAGAATTCCCTCCCTCTAACATGAAGAAGAGATGCCAGACCCTACAATTCAACATGTGTGTGGCCAAGATGGCGCCAGCCAGACATGACCCCCTTAATTGAGAGCTTAGCCACCCTGAAGCCACTGTAGGAAGGGCACAAATGAACAAACAAGAGAGGAAGGCCACACTTCACACACAATCACACCCCACACCCATGTTCTGGGCCTCAAAGTGCAAGCTAAAAGCTCGACAATGACTAGAGCCAGCTTCAGAGGCCTGATTTGGGGACTGGCCTCACCCAAACCACTTTAGGAGAAGCAAACTATTTCTCCACACTGTCCCTCACCTGTATCCATGCCCTGGGCCTGCCTAGACTGAAAGTGCCAGCTAAAAGCCAGCTCCAGAAGCCTGGTTTGGGGACTGGCCCCACCAAAGCCACTTCAGGAAGGACACAAACAGAGAGGCAGGCAGGCAGGCAATAAAAACCAACACCCACGCCATGGGCCTGCCAGGACTGAAAGCTCTGGCTAAAAGCTCTGCACTGACTGGGAGCAATATCCAGAAGACTGGTTTGAGGCCTAGCCTCACCGAAGCCAACAGGGAGGCAGGCCGCGCTCCTCCACACACTTTTACAAGCACCCCACAACCATAGCCTGGGCCTGCCAAGACTGAAAGCCAGCTAAATGCTCGGCACTGACTGGAATCCGGCTCTGGAGGCCTGGTTTGAGGCGTAGCCTTACCAAAGCCACTTGAGGAAGGGCACAAAGGAGCAAACAGGAGAGGCAGGCCATGCTTCTCCACACACATTCACAAGCACCCCATACCCATGCCGTGGGCCCAACCTGCCAGGAAGCTCGGCTTACTTAGCTCTGCTTGTCTTCTGGAGCTGCCTTGGTGGACCTGGGTCCAGCCTTTTCCACACACAAGCAGCATCTGCACACGCAGTCCTCCAGGCTTCCCCACACAGAAAAGCGGCTGATGCCTGATAGGACAGGTGTACGAAGGCCAACCCATCAGCAAACCACAGTGAGCCTGACCAGCTTTGTAGGCCTGACCCAACTAGAGGACCCGCAGAGAAAGGAGCTCTTCCTAGCCTCCTGGCATGTCTGTTTGTTCCAGGCAGAAGGGACCTAAACCAATCCAGCACCCAAGCCACACCCCTTGACCTCTCACTTCCTCCCCTTGCCTCTCCCTTCTCCTTCCATGTTGCCCCATAAGCCCAGTCCTTTCACTTCTCATTTCCTTGCCCTCACCCCTCCCCTCTCCTGCAGTGATGACCCACAAGCCTCACCCCTGCACCTCAGGCACAACTCCTCTACCCACTTTCACAGCCAGCCTCAACCATTGCCTGGGCCTGCCAAGACAGAAAACCACAGCTAAAAGGATGGGCACTGAAGAAGCCAGCTCCAGAGGCCTGCTTTGAGGCCTAGCCTCAACCAAAGCCACTTCAGGAAGGGCACAAACAAGCAAACAGGAAGGAGAGGCCGCACTCCTCCTCACACTTTCACACCCACCCCACAACCGTGGCCTGGGCCTGCCAAGACTAAAAGCACCAGCTAAAATCTCTGCACTGACTCGAAGCCGGCTCCAGAGGCCTGGTTTGAGGCCTAGCCTCACCTAAGCCACTTCAGGAAGGGCACAAATGAGCAATCAGGAGAGGCAGGATGCGCTCCTCTACACAATTTCACAAACACCACACAACCACAGCCTGGGCCTCCCAAGACTGAAACCACCAGATAAAGGATAGGCAGACACTGACTGCAAGCTGGCTCCGGAGGCCTGGTTTGATGCCTAGCCTCACCGAAGCCACTTCAGGAAGGGCACAAACAAGTAAACAGGAGGGGCAGGCCACGATTCTCCACACACTCTCACACCCACCCAACAACCATGGCCTGGGCCTGCCAAGACTAAAAGCACCAACTAAAAGCTCGGGACTGACTCAAGGCCGGCTCCAGAGGCCTGGTTTTAGGCATAGCCTCACCAAAGCCACATCAGGAAGGGCACAAACAAGCAAGCGGGAGAGGCAGGCCATGCTTCTCCACACACTTTCACAGCTCCCCACACCCATGCCCTGAGCCCCACTGCCACATAGCTCTACTTGTATTCCAGAGTTGCCTCAAAGTCAGCTTGGTGCACCTAGGTCAGGCCTTCGCCACACACAAGCCGCATCTGTGAATGGTCAGTGTTCCTCCAGGTTTCCCCACACAAACAAGGGTATGGTGTCTGATAGGACAGGTGTACATAGGCCCAGACCCACCACCAAACCACAGTGAGCCTGACAGCTTTATAGCCCCAAACCCAAAGATGGGGGCTACTGGCAGGACTACTAGTCCCAGGCAGAACCGAAATAAACCAGTCCACTTCCAGGGCCACGGCCCTTACTTCTCACTTCCTCCTGCTTTCTCTGCCCCTCTTGTGCTGTAAGGCCCCATAAGTCCTGCCCCTGCACCTCTAGCTTCCTTGCCCTTGCCCCTCCCCTCTCTAGCTGTGATGGCCATAAGCTCCAGCCCAGCACCTCTAGCTTCCTGGCTCTTGCCATGCCTCTCTTGTGCTCTGACACCCCATAAGCCTTGACCCTGCACCTCTAGCTTCCTGAGGCCCCACCTGCTGCCCTGCCTGCCTAGCAGAAGGCCTTTGCTCCAACCCAGGGCCTGGTGCAGGACACTCCACAAGCCTTCAGGGTCTCTCCTGCACCTAGAACTATCAACCCACTGGCACAAGCAGGCTTAAGGGGACACCTGCTAGGGACAGCGGCTAGGGGCATCACATGGTAATTTCCATTCATCCCAGATTACTGTCACAATCAGACTTGGCAGATAAGGGGGCCAGGGGAGGGAGAACAGAGAGAAGGACAGACAAGACCAGAGAGCAAAACAAAACAAGAATAAACAGGCTGGGTTTTTATTGATGTTTACATATTATTCTGTTTTCCAGAGACATGGGTCTGTTAGACCTTTACAGCAATCTACTTGGTGAAGGATGAATTTAAATTAAAACATTCAAACTTCTCCTGACTTCATCAACCAGTATTTCCTTCAAAAATTTAAAGTGGGATGCAGGCAAACAGCCATGGAAAACAATGGCCAAGAATTCATAGGCAACAAGTGCTATCTTCACAAAAAGCTACCATCCAACATTAGTTTATTTGTAGCTTCATGCTCCCTCATAAACTACAAAAACGAATTAAAAACCTGTACTCTCCCTCTCCCTCCCTGCCTTCTTCCTTCCCTCACTCTGACCTCATCCCTGCTTGCCCAAATAATACTCTAGAAACAGAGTAAAGAGATCTTTAAAGATGAAATTCATGCTGGAAAACACAGAGACAAAATAACACACACACACACACACACACACACACGACAAAATGAAGCCAGAATATGGGCTGAAACTCAAACAGTGCAGCACAATCTTTAGTAGAAAAGCTAAAGAACAGCACCCAAGTCCTAAATTCAATCCCTATTAACAGCGCGCACATGCGCGCACACACACACACAACTAAGGAAAAAAACACTGTTCCACACACATACATGTCACACCTGTCATTTCCCAAGTAAACAGCAGAGGGCGCCCTAGCACTTGGGACAGCACCACAGAGCCCAACTCTGACTATGTACGGACAATTTCCACAGGTTCCTACTGATATTGTCTTGGGTGCCTTCTCACTGAAGCACTGAGGGAGTCATTGAGCATAGGGCAGAGTCCAACTATTAGAGAAATACCTAAAGGTAGAACGAATGGGTCACAGCATAAGATATCTGTTTTTGAGCCGGGTAGGGTGGAAAATGCAGTTAACCCCAACAGTTGGGAAGCTGAGGCCGAAGACTACAAGTTCGAGACCGGCCTGGTCTATTGCAGCAATACAACGTCTGGAGAAAGAAAAATGAGAAGGGGAGGAGAAAAGAGAGGGAAAGGGGAGAGGAGAAAGCCACTGTTTTCTTCAGCATACTAATTCATAAAAGCGGCTGGTCTAGAAAAATGCAACATCAACTGTATTCTGCATGGTAACATTCCAACACTTACTAAAATAAAGCCAATCCTAGAAATAATGAACCACTAAAAATGTCCCTAAGAATCACCATCAACACAAGGGATTTGAACATATGAATCAGAAAAAGAACAAACAGTCAATGTGGGCCACTGTTGAACAATCAATGACATACAATTTATGGAGATTCAACAGTTAGTTGCATCTCCTTCCATGTTCACATGTTTGGACCATGTGTCTCTCAGGTTATTCAGTGGTCTGTTCTTTTGCTGTTGTCCGTCGTGGGCTGTCCTTGAGCCAGTGCCACTTCTGGTTTTCTGGCATTTAATTGGAGATAAGGGAATCAAGGACATTCCTGCCTGCGCTGGCTTTGAGCCATGATCCTCAGATCTCAGCCTCCTGAGTAGCAAGGATTACTGGTGTGAGCCACTGGTGCCTGGCTCTATTCTTGATTTATTGACACTCTTAGGAATTAATTTTTGCAGCTTAGATTTGGATTCTTAGGAGGTTGATACTGATTTCCTTTAAAAGATTTCAATTTATCAAGACTTTCTGTTAAAGACTTGTGGATTTTCTGTCACCCCTGATAACACCTACTAATCTCCAGGGTTCAGTCTTATCCAGCCCAAGCATCATGGTGGCCTTTCCAGCCTGAGTCTACAGTGCTCAGTGCATGCCTGGGACACCCCACTCTCTACCATCAGACAACCCTCGTGTTGATCAAGGGAGGCCCATGCTTCTGTTGCTTCAAAGGCGACAGCGTCTGATCCTCAGATGTGCCTAAAGTGTCATCTCAAAACCCCGGACTTGGGCTGAGAATGTGGCTTAGTGGTAGAGTGCTTGCCTAGCACGCATGAAGCCTTGAGTTCGGCTCCTCAGTACCACATAAACAGAAAAGCCCGGAAATGGTGCTGTCATTAAAGTGGTAGAGTGCTGGCATTAAGCAAAAAGAAGCTCAGGGACAGCTCTCAGGCCAAGTTCAAGTACCAGGAGTAAACAGCCAGTCCACATGGCATGCTTTATGGCTAAAATGTGTGTTTTGCCAAGTCTCATTCTGCATCCTGCCTCATAGCAGCAATAGAGGCCCCAAGTATCTGTGTGGCTACTTAGGTGGAATTCATGTCTGAAACTGTGCACAAATGAGCATAAGGGATAGCTCCCAGGGTTTGAGAGGCCATTTGCCTGGTGACACCATGGCACTACTTCAGCATAGTTTTCAAATCCCTCCATCGCCCAGTACTACCTTGCAGCACGGACAGCCAGGGTCTGGGTGCTTCAGTCCCAGTGACACTGATTGCTGAGCTACTAAATTAAACCCAGTGGCCATCTTTGCATACCAGGTCCTTGTCACCTTCTCCCTGATGCCTCCTCATATGATTGTGATTCAATGATTAGAGGGTCTTAGAACGTTGACCTACAGTGACACCAACTTCAGAATGTTTTTTAATGGGTGTCACTTCTTCAGGGGAGGGGATGTCATTCAAGCCACTTTTCTACATTGGGCCATACTTCCAGATACTACACTCAAAATTCCAAGTATATGTTCTCCATGTTTTCTTCAGCTACTAGACACATTTTACCATCAAAGTAATTACAGTCAGAAGAAATCAACAGGAACCAAAGGATGGCCATGCTGGAACTACTCCCCAGGGAAGCGGGATCCTATACAGATGACAGGGGAAGAACAAAACAAAGTCACACAGAAGCTCCTTACTAGAAAACTTGAATAAAACCAGTCTTAAGGAAATGACTGGGTTATATTAAAGGGGTGAGGTTCAGTGTTGAGTTGCTTGCCTAGGTCGTGGGAAGCCCTGAAACACAATAAATTTCAAATTCACCAAAAAAAAAAATTTAAATGCCTTGGTATGCTGAACAAAATGTGTGTAAGACCTATGTAATAAAAATATTTTCCACACAGCCCCTCATCCCCTAACCCACAATCACAGAGCAGGACATGACCAAAAGCAGAACTGAATGCATAGCAAAGACTCAGAGGCTTGGGCAGAGGCCTAGGGTCACTAAAGTTGTTCTGATCAGCACCAACCTACCAAGCAGTAAAAGATAAGCTGCCCTTACTCACACATGCCTTCACCTCCTTCTCCAGGCCCCAGGATGGATATGAAAGTATAAATGAAAACTTTATGCAGACTTGAACAGAGGCCAGGGGCCTGGGCAAGGCATGAGTTCACCAGACCAGGTTTTAATGGGAGCCATCCACTATGTCCTACCTTGAGCTATAGACCCAGAACCTCGATTCAGAATTCCAAGCTTCCAGGCTCTACACATTTTATTCTGACACTCTGTGCACTCAGTGCATTTTCTCTTCAAAATGCCTACAAAGGCTGGAAATCATGGAAACCAAAGGCGGCAAAAAACAACCAGGGCTAAGAGCTGAGGTACTTGCCTAGCTTGTGGAAGGCCCTGGAACACAATACCACTGGAACTCACAAAAAAGAAAGTGAAATACTTTTACATGCCTAATAAAATGTGGCTCACTCCTGTCATCCTAGCTACTCAGGAGGCTGAGACCAGAGGATCCAGGTTCAAAGCCAGCTCAGGCAGGAAAGTTAATAAGACTGTTATCTCCAATGACCCACTAGAAAACAGAAGTGGTGCTGTGGCTCAGACTAGTCTTCAGCTGAAGACCTTGAGGACAGAACCCAGGCACAGAGTTCACAACCCACATTCGGCAAAGAAAAAAATTTTAAATAAATAAAAGTTTAAAAATAAATGTGCAGGGCTGGGGATATGGCCTAGTGGCAAGAGTGCCTGCCTCATATACATGAGGCCCTGGGTTCGATTCCCCAGCACCACATATACAGAAAATGGCAAGAAGTGGCGCTGTGGCTCAAGTGGCAGAGTGCTAGCCTTGAGCAAAAAGAAGCCAGGGACAGTGCTCAGGCCCTGAGTCCAAGCCCCAGGACTGGAAAAAAATAAAAAATAAAAAAAATAAAAATAAATATAAATGTGCAGGCGCCAGCGACCACCCAGGCAGATAGCGGTACAGCGTCCCAAATCCGTACTATTTGTGTGTCTACGTAACATTTGCCAGTCACCCATCACAGAAGCAGTTTTCAGAAAACATGTAGCTGACCAAAATGTTTCAGATAATTGGGCCATTGACAGCGGTGTTGTTTCCGACTAGAACGTGGGTCGTGCCCCAGATCCAAGAGCTATGAGCTGCCGAAGATTTCATGACATTACCACAGCCCATAAGGCAAGACAGGTCACCAAAGACGACTTTGCTACATTCGAATACATGCTGTCTATGGATGAAAGCAATATGAGATATTTGAAAAGAATAAGTAATCAAGTTAAAAACTGCAAAGCTAAAATTGAACTACTTGGGAGCTATGATCCACAAAAACAACTCATGATTGAAGATCCCTATTATGGAAACAACTCCGACTTTGAGCTGGTCTATCAGCAGTCCCTCCGGTGTTGCAAGGCCTTCCTAGAGAAGGCCCACTAGGTTAGCACTGCCCACAGCCAAGCCAACAACTCACCCACTAGTCCTGTGCCTAAGTGTAGAAGCTTTCCTTAGCCCCAGCCCCTGTTGTTTCTTCAGCTGACTTACTCTTAAACATAATTGTAGGTGACAAATTAGTTTTATTTAACCAAGAAGTTAAATGACTTCTCATTTTCTC
The DNA here is from genome assembly GCF_023159225.1 of Perognathus longimembris pacificus. Taxonomy (NCBI): domain Eukaryota; kingdom Metazoa; phylum Chordata; class Mammalia; order Rodentia; family Heteromyidae; genus Perognathus; species Perognathus longimembris. The sequence goes on from NW_025959755.1 coordinate 16,345, forward strand.
CTGATTACCAAACAGTGGAACAAGGAAACAGGGAAGAACAAAATACAACCCTGTGAAGTAATAATGACCTGAGCTCAAGAAGACCTGGACAGTGTGGTCTACTTGGCATGTTGCATGACTAGCACTGCCCAGTACACCTGCTTACCTTGTACCTTGCTGACCTGGGCTCTTATAGAGTCACAATAGCTCTACTGATAGCAGCTCCTCTGCTCTCAGAAATGTTTTAACTCAGTTTACTCGTAGAGCACACTTGTATGTTTAAGATAGAAGCAAGGAATGGTGGTGACTGTAAATCCAGCACTAGGGAGGATGAGGCAGGAGGATCATAAGTTCAAGGCCAGCCTGGGCTATAACATGTCTCAAATTACAAAAAAACACAAAATAAGAGGAAGACTGGTGGAATAAATCTTTAGTATTCTTATTACTTGTTGCTTTGTATTTAGTTTATTTCACGGGGGTCAGCTTATTTGTTCCAATTTGAGCCACTTTGACTTTAAGAATTGAATTCTATATTGGAAGTACACTTGTATGCAAGTAACCTTCAGTCAGTGGAGAGAATGTTTTCCATACACATGCAACTCTAGTGTCCAATCAAAATTGACCAGCCATGAAGTTTTAAAAATTGCAGAGTGCCATTAGGTTGGTGTGCAGTAATGATATGTTTGTAACTATTCTTTCATCAGCATTTAGTAACTTCCAGGCAAACAGGTACCTTTGGTGTACCATCAATTAGCTCACCTCAAATTATAAGGATATTTCAGAAAATATTATTTTCAAAATAAACAACTATGGAGTTATGTAGGATAAAAAATAAATAAATGTGTGTAAGACATATATGATAAAAAAATGAAAAATTTTTTTGCCAATCCTGGAGCTTGAAGTCAGGGTCTAGGCACTGTCCCTGAGCTTCTTTTGCTCAAGGGTACTACTCTAACACTTGAGCCACAGCACCAGTTCCTGCTTTTTCTGTGTATATGGTACTGAGGAATCAAACGCAGGGTTTCATGAATGCTAGGGGGACATCCTACCATTAACCCACATTCCCACCCCAAAAAATCTTTCTGTGCTGGTCAGGGGCTTGAACTGAGGCATAAGCACAGGCTGGTGACATCATGGGTGGCACCTGCAGGGAGGCATGTGCATCAGCAGCGCCCTGACCCCTGACCCCAACCCCGCAAACCTCACCCCGACCCAATCCAACCGCCATGACCCAATCCAACCCCGACCCCTAACCCAGGCCCCAGGATGGACATGAAAGGAACAGAGGCCAGGGGCCTGGGCAAGGCATGAGTTCTCCAGAGCAGGTTATAATCGGGGCCATCCACAGTGTTCTACCTTGGGCTATAGAGCCAGAACCTCTATTCAGGATTCCAAGCTTCCAGGCTCTACACATTTTATTCTGACACTCTGTGCATTTTCTCTTCAAAATGCCTAAAAAGGCTGGAAATCATGAAAACCAAAGGCGGCATAAAAATAACCAGGGCTAAGAGATGAGGTACTTGCCTAACTTGTGGAAGGCCCTGGAACACAGTACCACTGGAACTCACGAAACAGTGAAATACTTTTGTATACCTAATAAAATATGGCTCACTCCTGTCATCCTAGCTACTCAGGAGGCTGAGACAAGAGGATCCAGGTTCAAAACCAGCTCAGGCAAGAAAGTTCATAACACTTATCTCCAGTGACCCACTAGAAAACCAGAAGTGGCGCTGTGGCTCAATTGGTAGAGCACTAGCGTTCTGCTGAGGAGCTAAAGGACAGCACCAGGCCGAGAGTTCAAGCCCCACAGCCAGCAAAAAAAAAAAATACTTTAAATAAAAAATAAATGTGTGTAAGAACTGTAAATATGATGATAAAATGAAAATCTTTTTTGTTGTTGTTATAGCTGTTTTTGCCAGTCATGGAGCTTGAACTCAGGGTCTGGGCACTGTTCCTGAGCTTTTGCTGAAGGCTAATACTCTTACCACTAGACCCACAGCCCTACTTCCTACTTTTTCTGTGTATGTGGTACGGAAGAATAAAACACAGGGTTTCATGACTGCTAGAACACCCTACCACTAAGCCACATTCCCAGCCCCATGAAATCTTTTGGGGCTTTTGGGGCTTGTATGGGCACTCTACCACTTGAGCCACAGCTCTGCTTCTACTAAACGTTTTTTGTTGTTGATTGGTGATAAAGAACCTCATGAAAAAAAAAAAAAAAAAAAAAGAGCCTCATGAACTTTCCTACCAGGCTGGATTCGAACTACAATCAACAGATTTTGGCCTCCTGAGTACATAGGATTACAGGCATGTGGAAAAAACATTTTCAACACATCCCCTCCACCCTAACCTCTGTGCCCTATGCAAGACCTAGATTGAGGTGTATATTCTCCTAACCAAGATTTGTTGGGGTCCACTGAGGGCATCCTACATTGGACTGGACACCTAGATCCAACACCTACCATTCCAATCCTCAACACTTAGGCCTCTCCTCTGTTGAGTGGGATCAGAGCATGGCTGATGGAAGGAAAAACAGGAAAAGGCCATTTAGACCACACTTTCTGCTCCTGCCTTCTGCTACCTCCATCCAGCTCCTAATGGGACAGATCTCACACCAGGCCTGGGGGCAGTGATGGGACACGACTCAGTATAAAGGTGCTTGCCTGGCTGGCGAGGCATGCTCCAAAAACTAGACAAAATACCTCGGTATGCCAAGTAAAATGTGGAATAAACAAGACAGGCAGGCTGACCTTCTCCACACACTTTCACAAATACTCCCACAACCATGCCCTGAGCCTGCTCAGACTGAAAGCACCATCTAAAGTCTCTGCAGTGACTGGGAGGTGAATCCAGAAGCCTGGTTTGGGCATGTTATAATGTAAATTATCAGAGAAACTACATTTTGAAGGATCAAATCTTGGAGTCTTTATAAGAATGCTAGCAGTCTATGGGCAGCCAATTGTTACAAAGGACTGCTGCCCCCAAATATATTTATCACTGTTAGGAAACAGGCCAGAGAAGAAAGAAAAAACAAAAACTATACTAACAAACCAACTGAGCTCCAAGAGCTGATTTGGGACACCATATTGACCAGAGATAAGCCAGGAGACAAACAGGATGCAAACACGGAGATGTGTGGTATGGTGTAATGGCACCTGTGCTTGTCTGGGCCTAAATAAGGTAAAGTCAGGGGACAGGGTAATAGGAAGCTCCTATTCCCAAGCACTGGACTGACAGGTTCAGTAACCTATAAGGGAAGTGCTCACCCCTGTCTCCAGGAATTCAGGCACAACCATCACCTGGGGGTCAGAATTCCCTCTAACATGAAGAAGAGATGCCATACCCTACAATTCAACATGTGTGTGGCCAAGATGGCGCCAGCAAGACCTGACCTCCTTAATTGAGGGCTTAGCCACCCTGAAGCCACTGTAGGAAGGGCACAAATGAACAAACAAGAGAGGAAGGCCACACTTCTCCACACAAAATCACACCCCACACCCATGTTCTGGGCCTGAAAGTAAAAGCTAAAAGCTCGACAATGACTAGAGCCAGCTTCAGAGGCCTGATTTGGGGACTGGCCTCACCAAACCACTTTAGGAGAAGCAAACTGTATTTCTCCACACTGTCCCTCACCTGTATCCATGCCCTGGGCCTGCCTAGACTGAAAATGCCAGCTAAAAGCCAGCTCCAGAAGCCTGGTTTGGGGACTGGCCTCACCAAAGCCACTTCAGGAAGGACACAAACCAACACAGAGAGGCAGGCAGGAAGGCAATAAAAACCAACACCCATGCCATGGACCTGCCAGGACTGAAAGCACTGGCTAAAAGCTCTGCACTGACTGGGAGCAATATCCAGAAGACTGGTTTGAGGCATAGCCTCACCGAAGCTCCTCCACACACTTTCACAAGCACCCCACAACCATAGCCTGGGCCTGCCAAGACTGAAAGCCAGCTAAATGCTCGGCACTGACTGGAATCCGGCTCTGGAGGCCTGGTTTGAGGTGTAGCCTTACCAAAGCCACTTGAGGAAGGGCCCAAAGGAGCAAACAGGAGAGGCAGGCCATGCTTCTCCACACACATTCACAAGAACCCCATACCCATGCCGTGGACCCCACCTGCCAGGAAGCTTCTTGGCTTACTTACTTCTGCTTGCCTTCTGGAGTTGCCTTGGTGGACCTGGGTCCAGCCTTTTCCACACACAAGCAGCATCTGCACACGCAGTCCTCCAGGCTTCCCCACACAGAAAAGCGGCTGATGCCTGATAGGACAGGTGTACGAAGGCCAACCCACCAGCAAACCACAGTGAGCCTGACCAGCTTTGTAGGCCTGACCCAACTAGAGGACCCGCAGAGAAAGGAGCTCTTCCTAGCCTCCTGGCATGTCTATTTGTTCCAGGCAGAAGGGACCTAAACTAATCCAGTGCCCAAGCCACACCCCTTGACCTCTCACTTCCTCCACTTGCCCCTCCCTTCTCCTTCCATGTTGCCCCATAAGCCCAGTCCTTTCACTTCTCATTTCCTTGCCCTCACCCCTCCCCTCTCCTGCAGTGATGACCCACAAGCCTCACCCCTGCACCTCAGGCACAACTCCTCTACCCACTTTCACAGCCAGCCTCAACCATTGCCTGGTCCTGCCAAGACTGAAAACCACAGCTAAAAGGATCGGCACTGAAGAAGCCAGCTCCGGAGGCCTGCTTTGAGGCCTAGCCTCAACCAAAGCCACTTCAGGAAGGGCACAAACAAGCAAACAGGAAGGAGAGGCCGAACTCCTCCTCACACTTTCACACCCACCCCACAACCGTGGCCTGGGCCTGCCAAGACTAAAAGCACCAGCTAAAATCTCTGCACTGACTTGAAGCCGGCTCCAGAGGCCTGGTTTGAGGCCTAGCCTCACCAAAGCCACTTCAGGAAGGGCACAAACAAGCAAACAGGAGAGGCAGGCCGCGATCCTCTACACACTTTCACAAACACCACACAACCACAGCCTGGGCCTGCCAAGACTGAAACCACCAGATAAAGGATAGGCAGACACTGACTGCAAGCTGGGTCCGGAGGCCTGGTTTGATGCCTAGCCTCACCCAAGCCACTTCAGGAAGGACACAAACAAGTAAACAGGAGGGGCAGGCCACGATTCTCCACACACTCTCACACCCACCCAACAACCGTGGCCTGGGCCTGCCAAGACTAAAAGCACCAACTAAAAGCTCGGCACTGACTCAAGGCCGGGTCCAGAGGCCTGGTTTTAGGCATAGCCTCACCAAAGCCACATCAGGAAGGGGACAAACAAGCAAGCGGGAGAAGCAGGCCATACTTCTCCACACACTTTCTCAGCTCCCCACACCCATGCCCTGAGCCCCACTGCCACAAAGCTCTACTTGTCTTCCAGAGTTGCCTCAAAGTCAGCTTGGTGCACCTGGGTCAGGCCTTCGCCACACACAAGCCGCATCTGCCAATGGTCCGTGTTCCTCCAGGTTTCCCCACACAAACAAGGGTATGGTGTCTGATAGGACAGGAGTACAGAGGCCCAGACCCACCACCAAACCACAGTGAGCCTGACAGGTTGTAGCCCCAAACCCAAAGATGGGGGCTACTGGCAGGACTACTAGTCCCAGGCAGAACCAAAATAAACCAGTCCACTGCCAGGGCCACGGCCCTTACTTCTCACTTCCTCCTGCTTTCTCTGCCCCTCTTGTGCTGTAAGGCCCCATAAGTCCTGCCCCTGCACCTCTAGCTTCCTTGCCCTTGCCCCTCCCCTCTCTAGCTGTGATGGCCATAAGCTCCAGCCCTGCACCTCTAGCTTCCTGGCTCTTGCAATGCCTCTCTTGTGCTCTGACACCCCATAAGCCTCGACCCTGCACCTCTAGCTTCCTGAGGCCCCACCTGCGGACCTGCTGCCCTGCCTGCCTAGCAGAAGGCCTTTGCTCCAACCCAGGGCCTGGTGCACAAGCCTTCAGGGTCTCTCCTGCACCTAGAACTATCAACCAACTGGCACAAGCAGGCTTAAGGGGACACCTGCTAGGGACAGCGGCTAGGGGCATCACATGGCAACTTCCATTTATCCCAGATTACTGTCACAATCAGACTTGGCAGATAAGGGGGCCAGGGGAGGGAGAACAGAGAGAAGGACAGACAAGACCAGAGATCAAAACAAAACAAGAATAAACAGGCTGGGGTTTTATTGATGTTTACTTATTATTCCATTTTCCAGGTAGAAGGGGGAAATACCTTTGTTATCACATGGGTCTCTGTTAGACCTTTACAGAAATCTAATTGGTGAAGGATGAATTTAAATTAAAACATTCAAACTTCTCCTGACTTCATCAACCAGTATTTCCTTCAAAAATTTAAAGCGGGGAAGCAGGCAAACAGCCATGGAAAACAATGGCCAGGAATTCATAGGCAACAAGTGCTATCTTCACAAAAAGCTTCAATCCAAGATTAGTTTATTTGTAGCTTCATGATCCCTCATAAACTACAAAAACGAATTAAAAACCTGTACTCTCCCTCTCCCTCCCTGCCTTCTTGCTTCCCTCACTCTGACCTCATCCCTGCTTGCCTGAATAATACTATAGAAACAGAGTAAAGAGATCTTTAAAGATGAAATTCATGCTGGAAAACACAGAGACAAAATCACACACAGACACACACACACACACACACACACACACACACACACACACACACTTAGACAAAATGAAGAAAGAATATGGGCTGAAACTCAAGCAGTGCAGCACAATCTTCAGTAGAAAAGCGAAAGAACAGCACCCAAGTCCTAAATTCAATCCCTATTAACAGCGCGCACACACAAACACACACACACACAACTAAGGAAAAAAACACTTCCACACATACATGTCACACCTGTCATTTCCCAAGTAAACAGCAGAGGGCGCCCTAGCACTTGGGACAGCACCACAGAGCCCAACTCTGACTATGTATGGACAATTTCCATAGGTTCCTACTGATATTCTCTTGGGTGCCTTCTCACTGAAGCACTGAGGGAGTCATTGAGCATAGGGCAGAGTCCAACTATTGGAGAAATACTTAAAGGTAGAACAAATGGGTCACAGCATAAGATATCTGTTTTTGATGCTGTTAGGGTGGAAAATGCAGTTAACCCCAACAGTTGGGAAGCTGAGGCCGAAGACTACAAGTTAGAGACCGGCCTGGTCTATTGCAGCAATACAACGTCTGGAGAAAGAAAAAACAGAAGGGGAGGAGAGAAGAGAGGGAAAGAGGAGAGGAGAGAGCCACTGTTTTCTTCAGCATACTAATTCATAAAAGCGGCTGGTCTAGAAGAATCCAACATCAACTGTATTCTGCATGGTAACATTCCAACACTTACTAAAATAAAGCCAATCCTAGAAATAATGAACCACTAAAAATGTCCCTAAGAATCAACATCAACACAAGGGATTTGAACATATAAATCAGAAAAAGAATAAACAGTCAACGTGTGCCACTGTTGACAAATAAATGACATACAATTTATGGAGATTCAACAGTTACTTGCATCTCCTTCCCTGTTCACAGGTATGGACCATGTGTCTCTCAGGTTATTCTTTGGTCTGTTGTTTTGTTGTTGTCCATAGCGGGCTGTCCTTGAGACAGTGCCACTTCTGGTTTTCTGGCATTTAATTGGAGATAAGGGACTCAAGGACATTCCTGCCTGGGCTGGCTTTGAGCCATAATCCTCAGATCTCGGCCTCCTGAGTAGCAAGGATTACTGGTGCCTGGCTCTATTCTTGATTTATTGACACTCTGGACTTAGGAATTAATTTTTGCAGCTTAGATTTGGATTCTGAGGAGGTTGATACTGATTTCCTTTAAAGGATTTCAATTTATCAAGACTTTCTGTTAAAGACTTGTGGATTTTCTGTCACCCCTGATAACACCTACTAATCTCCAGGGTTCAGTCTTATCCAGCCCAAGCATCATGGTGGCCATTCCAGCCTGAGTCTACAGTGCTCAGTGCATGCCTGGGACACCCCATTCTACCCTCAGACAACCCTCGTGTTAATCAAGGGAGGCCCATGCTTCTGTTGCTTCAATGGCGACAGCGTCTGATCCTCAGATGTGCCTAAAGTGTCATCTCAAAACCAAAGACTGGGGCTGAGAATGTGGCTTAGTGGTAGAGTGCTTGCCTAGCACGCATGAAGCCTTGAGTTCGACTCCTCAGTACCACATAAACAGAAAAGCCGGGAAATGGTGCTGTGGTTAAAGTGGTACAGTGCTACCATGAATCAAAAAGAAGCTCAGGGACAGCTCCCAGGCCAAGTTCAAGTACCAGGAGTAAACATCCAGTCCACATAGCATCCTTTATGGCTAAAATGTATGTTTTGCCAAGTCTCATTCTGCATCCTGCCTCATAGAAGCAATTGAGGCCCCAAGTATCTGTGTGGCTACTTAGGTGGAATTCGTGTCTGAAACTGCGCACAAATGAGCATAAGGGATAGCTCCCAGGGTTTGAGAGGCCATTTGCCTGGTGACACCATGGCACTACTTCGGCATAGTTTTCAAATCCCTCCATCGCCCAGTACTACCTTGCAGCATGGACAGCCAGGGTCTGGGTGCTTCAGTCCCAGCGACACTGATTGCTGAGCTACTAAGTTAAACCCAGTGGCCATCTTTTCATATCAGGTCCTTGTCACCTTCTCCCTGATGCCTCCTCATATGATTGTGATTCAATGATTAGAGGGTCTTAGAACGTTGACCTACAGTGATACCAACTTCACAATGTTTTTTGAATGGGTGTCACTTCTTCAAGGGAGGGGATGTCATTCAAGCCACTTTTCTGCATTGGGCCATACTTCCAGATACTACACTCAAAATTCCAAGTGTATGTTCTCCATGTTTTCTTCAGATACTAGACACATTTTACCATCAAAGTACTTACAGTCAGAAGAAATCAACAGGCACCAAAGGATGGCCATGCTGGAACTACTCCCCAGGGAAGCAGGATCCTATACAGGTGACAGGGGAAGAACAAAACAAAGTCACACAGAAGTTCCTTACTAGAAAACTTGAATAAAACCAGTCTTAAGGAAATGACTGGGTTATATTAAAGGGGTGAGGTTCAGTGTTGAGTTGCTTGCCTAGGTCGTGGGAAGCCCTGAAACACAATAAATTTCAAATTCACCAAAAAAAATTTTTAAATGCCTTGGTATGCTGAACAAAATGTGTGTAAGACCTATGTAATAAAAATATTTTCCACACAGCCCCTCATCCCCTAACCCACAATCACAGAGCAAGACATGACCAAAAGCAGAACTTAATGTATAGCAAAGACTCAGAGGCTTGGGCAGAGGCCTAGGGTCACTAAAGTTGTTCTGATCAGCACCAACCTACCAAGCAGTAAAAGATAAGCTGCCCTTACTCACACATGCCTTCATCTCCTTCTCGAGGCCCCAGGATGGATATGAAAGTATAAATGAAAACTTGACACAGACTTGAACAGAGGCCAGGGGCCTGGGCAAGGCATGAGTTCACCAAAGCAGGTTCTAATGGGAGCCATCCACTATGTCCTACCTTGAGCTATAGAGCCAGAACCTCTACTCAGAATTCCAAGCTTCCAGGCTCTACACATTTTATTCTGACACTCTGTGCACTCAGTGCATTTTGTCTTCAAAATGCCTACAAAGGCTGGAAATCATGGAAACCACAGGCGGCCCAGGGCTAAGAGCTGAGGCACTTGCCTAGCTTGTGGAAGGCCCTGGAACACAATACCACTGGAAATCACTAAAAAGAAAGTTAAATACTTTTGCATGCCTAACAAAATGTGGCTCACTCCTGTCATCCTAGCTACTCAGGAGGCTGAGACCAGAGGATCCAGGTTCAAAGCCAGCTCAGGCAGGAAAGTTAATAAGACTGTTATTTCCAATGACCCACTAGAAAACAGAAGTGGTGCTGTGGCTCAGACAAGTCTTCAGTTGAAGACCTTGAGGACAGAACCCAGGCACAGAGTTCACAATCCACATTTGGCAAAGAAAAAAATTTTAAATAAATAAAAATTAAAAATAAATGTGCAGGCGCCAGCGACCACCCAGGCAGATAGCGGTACAGAGTCCCAAATCCGTACTATTTGTGTATCTAGGTAACATTTGCTGGTCACCCATGACAGAAGCAGTTTTCAGAAAACATGTAGTTGACCAAAATGTTTCAGATAATTGGACCACTGATAGCGGTGTTGTTTCTGACTAGAACGTGGGTCATGCCACAGATCCAAGAGCTATGAGCTGCCTAACAAATCATGACATTAGCACAGCCCATAAGGCAAGACAGGTCACCAAAGACGACTTTGCTACATTCGAATACATGCTGTCTATGGATGAAAGCAATCAGAGAGATTTGAAAACAATAAGTAATCAAGTTAAAAACTGCAAAGCTAAAATTGAACTACTTGGGAGCTATGATCCACAAAAACAACTCAAGATTGAAGATCCCTATTATGGAAATGACTCCGACTTTGAGCTGGTCTATCAGCAGTCCCTCCGGTGTTGCAAGGCCTTCCTAGAGAAGGCCCACTAGAGTGTTAGCACTGCCCACAGCCAAGCCAACAACTCACCCATTAGTCCTGTGCATAAGTGTAGAAGCTTTCCTTAGCCCCAGCCCCTGTTGTTTCTTCAGCTGACTTACTCTTAAACATAATTGTAGGTGACAAATTAGTTTTATTTAACCAAGAAGTTAAATGACTTCTCATTTTCTCCTGATTATAAAACACTGGAACAAGGAAACAGGGAAGAACAAAATACAACCCTGTGAAGTAATAATGACCTGAGCTCAAGAAGACCTGGACAGTGTGGTGTACTTGGCATGTTGCATGACTAGCACTGCCCAGTAAACCTGCTTACTTTGTACCTTGCTGACCTGGGCTCTTATAGAGTCACAACAGCTCTACTGATAGCAGCTCCTCTGCTCCCAGAAATGTTTTAACTCAGTTTACGCATAGAGCACACTTGTATGTTTAAGATAGAAGCAAGGAATGGTGGTGACTGTAAATCCAGGACTAGGGAGGATGAGGCAGGAGGATCATAAGTTCAAGGCCAGCCTGGGCTATAACATGCCTCAAATTACAAAAAAAAAAAAAAAAAAAAACACAAAATAAGAGGCAGACTGGTGGAATAAATCTTTAGTATTCTCACTACTTGTTGCTTTGTATTTAGTTTATTTAAAGGGGGTCAGCTTATTTATTCCAATTTGAGCCACTTTGACTTTAAGAATTGAATTCTATATTGGAAGTACACTTGTATGCAAGTAACCTTCAGTCAGTGGAGAGAATGTTTTCTATACACATGCAACTCAAGTGTCCAACCAAAATTGACCAGCCATGAAGTTTTAAAAATTGCAGAGTGCCATTAGGTTGGTGTGCAGTAATGATATGTTTGTAACTATTCTTTCATCAGCATTTAGTAACTTCCAGGGAAACACCTTTGGTGTACCATCAATTAGCTCACCTCAAATTATAAGGATATTTCAGAAAATATTATTTTCATAATAAACAACTATGGAGTTATGTAGGATAAAAAATAAATAAATGTGTGTAAGACATATATGATAAAAAAATGAAAAATTTTTTTGCCAATCCTGGAGCTTGAAGTCAGGGTCTAGGCACTGTCCCTGAGCTTCTTTTGCTCAAGGGTACTACTCTAACACTTGAGCCACAGCACCAGTTCCTGCTTTTTCTGTGTATATGGTACTGAGGAATCAAACGCAGGGTTTCATGAATGCTAGGGGGACATCCTACCATTAACCCACATTCCCACCCCAAAAAATCTTTCTGTGCTGGTCAGGGGCTTGAACTGAGGCATAAGCACAGGCTGGTGACATCATGGGTGGCACCTGCAGGGAGGCATGTGCATCAGCAGCGCCCTGACCCCTGACCCCAACCCCGCAAACCTCACCCCGACCCAATCCAACCGCCATGACCCAATCCAACCCCGACCCCTAACCCAGGCCCCAGGATGGACATGAAAGGAACAGAGGCCAGGGGCCTGGGCAAGGCATGAGTTCTCCAGAGCAGGTTATAATCGGGGCCATCCACAGTGTTCTACCTTGGGCTATAGAGCCAGAACCTCTATTCAGGATTCCAAGCTTCCAGGCTCTACACATTTTATTCTGACACTCTGTGCATTTTCTCTTCAAAATGCCTAAAAAGGCTGGAAATCATGAAAACCAAAGGCGGCATAAAAATAACCAGGGCTAAGAGATGAGGTACTTGCCTAACTTGTGGAAGGCCCTGGAACACAGTACCACTGGAACTCACGAAACAGTGAAATACTTTTGTATACCTAATAAAATATGGCTCACTCCTGTCATCCTAGCTACTCAGGAGGCTGAGACAAGAGGATCCAGGTTCAAAACCAGCTCAGGCAAGAAAGTTCATAACACTTATCTCCAGTGACCCACTAGAAAACCAGAAGTGGCGCTGTGGCTCAATTGGTAGAGCACTAGCGTTCTGCTGAGGAGCTAAAGGACAGCACCAGGCCGAGAGTTCAAGCCCCACAGCCAGCAAAAAAAAAAAATATTTTAAATAAAAAATAAATGTGTGTAAGAACTGTAAATATGATGATAAAATGAAAATCTTTTTTGTTGTTGTTATAGCTGTTTTTGCCAGTCATGGAGCTTGAACTCAGGGTCTGGGCACTGTTCCTGAGCTTTTGCTGAAGGCTAATACTCTTACCACTAGACCCACAGCCCTACTTCCTACTTTTTCTGTGTATGTGGTACGGAAGAATAAAACACAGGGTTTCATGACTGCTAGAACACCCTACCACTAAGCCACATTCCCAGCCCCATGAAATCTTTTGGGGCTTTTGGGGCTTGTATGGGCACTCTACCACTTGAGCCACAGCTCTGCTTCTACTAAACGTTTTTTGTTGTTGATTGGTGATAAAGAACCTCATGAAAAAAAAAAAAAAAAAAAAAAGAGCCTCATGAACTTTCCTACCAGGCTGGATTCGAACTACAATCAACAGATTTTGGCCTCCTGAGTACATAGGATTACAGGCATGTGGAAAAAACATTTTCAACACATCCCCTCCACCCTAACCTCTGTGCCCTATGCAAGACCTAGATTGAGGTGTATATTCTCCTAACCAAGATTTGTTGGGGTCCACTGAGGCCATCCTACATTGGACTGGACACCTAGATCCAACACCTACCATTCCAATCCTCAACACTTAGGCCTCTCCTCTGTTGAGTGGGATCAGAGCCATGGCTGATAGAAGGAAAAACAAGAAAAAGCCATTTAGACCACACTTTCTGCTCCTGCCTTCTGCTACCTCCATCCAGCTCCTAATGAGACGGATCTCACGCCAGGCCTGGGGGCAGTGATGGCCCACTGAGACCACCACGGGACACGACTCAGTATAAAGGTGCTTGCTGGCTGGCAAAGCATGCTCCAAAAACTAGACAAAATACCTTGGTATGCCAAGTAAAATGTGTAATAAACAAGAGAGGCAGGCTGAACTTCACCACACACTTCCACAAATACCCCCACAACCATGCCCTGCACCTGCCTAGACTGGAATCACCATCTAAAGTCTCTGCAGTGACTGGGAGCTGGATCCAGAAACCTGGTTTGGGACTGTTATAACATAAATTATCAGAAAAACCACATTTTGAAGGATCAAATATTGGAGTCTTTATAAGAATGCTAGCAGTCTATAGGCAGCCAATGGTTACAAGGGCCAGCTGCCCCCAAATATACTTATCACTGTTAGGAAACAGGCCAGAGAGGAAAGAAAAAACAAAAACTAAACTAACAAACCAATTCAGCTCCAAGAGCTGATTTGGGACACCATGTTGACCAGAGATAAGCCAAGAGACAGGACACAGGATGCAAAGAC
>NW_025959756.1:0-30543 GCF_023159225.1 Perognathus longimembris pacificus
GTTGGCAGCCAAAGTGCAAGTTGTTGGAGATCAGTTAGGTTCAAATCATATTGAGGTTTCTATCTCTACCTAGAACTCTCCTAATTCTGTTATTAAAAAGAAATCTCACAAATGGAGAATGCTCACTGGTTGTCGAGCTCTAAATGCAGCTATGAGGCCTATAGATAATTTACAACCTGACTTGCCCCAATTCTGTATAATTCCTTTAAATTGGAATATTATACTAAGATTTGCAAGATTGTTTCTTTACTATTTTCTGATTAGATGAGGACCTATCATGCTTTGCTTTTACTTTAAGTCGGATTAAACTCTAAGGACCCCATGGAAGGTTTAAATGGAAATTATTGCCACCAGGCATGATGAACTCACCTACTATGTGTCAAACTTTTGTAGCCAGAGCACTAGAACCTATTAGGAAAAGATTTGCTCAGGTTTCATGTATTCATTATATGGATGACTAATTATTTGCTGCACCTAATAAAGATATTCTATCAGACTTATTACAAATTTTGTCCTTCCACTTGCAAGAAAATGGTTTACTAGTTGCCCCTGATAAAATCTGGACAGAGGAGCCATTAAAGTATCTAGGATATTTAGTTAAAAAAAAAACAAGCAATTATTCTCCAATTTATAAAAATTCGTACTGAAAAATTAAATACTCTTGATTTTCAAAAGTTACTAGTGGGGCTGGGAATATGGCCTAGTGGCAAGAGTGCCTGCCTCGGATACACGAGGCCCTAGGTTCGATTCCCCAGCACCACATATACAGAAAACGGCCAGAAGCGGCGCTGTGGCTCAAGCGGCAGAGTGCTAGCCTTGAGCGGGAAGAAGCCAGGGACAGTGCTCAGGCCCTGAGTCCAAGGCCCAGGACTGGCCAAAAAAAAAAAAAAAAAAAAGTTACTAGTGGACATTAATTGACTTCATCCTTCCTTAGGCATTCCCACATATGCTTTGCATAATTTGTTCTCCATTCTTCAAGAGGATTTGACTTTAAATAGCCCTTGTGTATTAACTAGTGAGGAAAGTCAGGAATTACTTTTAGTAGAAAAACCCCTGACTCAAAATTTCTAATCCCGGGTAGATTTTTCTGTCCCTAATGGGCTATTAAATCTACTTACAAAGTTTACCCCACATGGGGAATAGCACAGTTCAACAAGACTTTGATATGTACCAGGCACACATTGTCAGAAATGTAAACCACATGTCTGGAGATAATCAGCTTTATTATCATGCAAGGCTGTAAAATGTGCCTGGAAATCAATGGGCAGGACAACTACTTGATTATCATCCCCACACCTATATAACAATTCAAATTTGCATTATAAACCTCTGATCTCCTCCCTTTATCATTGAATGGCTTTAATGGAGAAGTTTTATACTAATTAACTTCTAGTCCTTTAAGGAAATTATTTCAATAACAAATTTATATTACTGATAATATTTGACTTTCTAAGCCCATTCTAAATTCGCCTAACATTTTTGAAGATAGTACCAAAAATAACAAATATGCTTTTTGGACAGAAGGTAAATATCAAGTTTTCCTCACTCCCTGGCAATTGGCACGCAAAATGAATCACAGGCTGTTATATACGCTTTACAGAATTTCTTAATAACTTTCAATTTAATCACTCAGTCGACCTGTGCAGCACATGTTTTATGCAATATATATTCTGTTGTTATTTATCACATAAACCCCCCACTAGATTCACTATTTAAACAATTCAAAAACAATAATGCCAAAGACAGCTTCACTGTATGTCATTCACATTCTTGCTCATTCTAATTTGACAGGTCCTATGGCATGTGGTAATTTTCATGTAGATGATTTAGTCCCTTTCATTTCGGCAAAAGAAGACCATGCATCTTGGCACTCTAATGCAGGTCATTTACCTGTCACATATAAAATTACTTTTAGGGTTGGTATTATGTCCCAGTGGCAAGAATGCTTGCCTCATATACATGAAGACATGGGTTTGATTCCCTAGCGCCACTTACATAGAACATGGCCAGAAGTGGCACTGTGGTTTAAGTGGCAGCTGCTAGCTAGCCTTGAGCAAAAAAGAAGCCAGGGAGTGTCCTCAGGCCCTGAGTCCAAGACCCAGGACAGGAATAAATAAAATAAAATAAAATTCCTTTTAAACAATCTAAGCAAATTATTGCTAACTGTCCTACTTGTTGACCTTTGCATTTACAAACCCTGCCCCTTGGTGCTAATCTTCAAGGCCTGGCTCCAAACAATAATTGGCAAATGGATGTAACACACATCCCTGAATATGTCTGCCTAAAAGATGTTCTTGTAACTATTGACACATTCTATTTTTTGGGGGGGCACAGCTCTACTTGGTGAAAAATGGACTCAGGTCATTCAACATTTACAAGAAACATGTGCATTCATGTAGATTTCTTCTCAAATAAAAACTAACAATGGACCAGCTGAAACCAGTAAATAAGTGCAAATATATTTAGAATTCCGTAATATCTTCCATGTTACATGAGTTGAATATAAACCTCAAGGTCAAGGTAGAGTAGAATGAGCTCACTGTACTTTGAAAAGACAAATTAGAGTAAAAGAGGTTGAATATGTGTAGTACTGAGGAGTATTCCACATCTATGAATAGCCTTTAAAAAATAGCCTGAGCTGTTATTGCAGAAACACTATTTGTTCTTAAGTTTTTAAATTAGCCTCAAGGAGATGTTTTGGCCCTAGCCAAGCAACACTTTCTAGCTCCTTGTATGTTAATCACGGCACATCCTGTTTGGATTAGATTGGGGGTTGGGTTAGATTGGGCCCCTGGGCAGTTGTTAATCCAGAGGCTATGGAATGCTTATGTTGCTACAGAAGATGTCCAAAACTTCTGGCATCCACTCTGCTGAGTCCAACAAGGAGTGCCCCCAGAACACAAAGATTAGGGTAAGACATCCTCATCTATGCTATGAGACCATCCCAATCCAAGCCATGGCTGCCCACAGTCTCCATAAAAATCCTCACAGAGGAAGGACAGCCCCTTTGCCCTAATGAGGACAGGTAAAAGCGCTGTCACACAAAGCCCAACAGGTAGTGCTATCTACTGAAAAAGTGCTGACTCTGGAACATCTACTCCTGCCTATGTGTGCTCTGTTAACCTTTGTCTTGTAACTCTATGGCAGGGGCTAATTCAGAGGTATTGTATTGGGCCAGTATCTTTAAACCTCCCTTATTGCATCGAGATTTGTGGACCAAATCCCCCGTCTCTGTATCTATATCTAGTCCTGACTTAATCTCTCCCTGTTATCTGTCTGGCATTCCAGTCTATCCTATGGAAGAAGGACAAGATTCTAACATGTCTTACTCTCAGTTCTCTAAAGCTATCTGTCTAGGCAATTCTCCATGTTAACCCTGTAGATATCAATATTTTTAATTCAACATGGAGGTTTATATAATCCCAGTAGAACTCGGCTGGTTAGACTGTCCTTTTGGTCTGTGAGATCTCACACCTATAAGATACACAACTCTCCTAGTCCTTTTGGTTTGTGGTTATAAAACTGCACCGAACATAATTTTGCTTCTGAAAAGCTATACAATCTCATACTCCATAAACCAATTATGAGCAGCAGTGGAGTTGCTCAATCTTACATGTCTTCTATGCTAACTTACATGTCTTCTATGCTATGTCTGAATTTGAAAGTGAGATATCCTCCAAAAGTAGTTTGCTGTTATAGAATTATTTTCCACTTAATATCTTTGGGAATATCCTTTTATGTGACTCCATGGTAATTCAAATTTTGAAATCCAGGATGAATATACCTGAGTGTTGCCATGGTAATTATTGTAGTAGGAAAGAACCTGAATGTGTATCAGTTGAATATTGAGCACAAAATATTTCCTTCAATTTTGTCTCCATTATTTTGGAAATCATTACCTGGCTACTTTGGTATCTCCTGTGCTAATCTGTTTCTACTGAGCCATTTTGATAAACATTTCAATTTTTATGTGTAATTCATTTCTGAATATTGGTCATATGTTTAGTTTGACACGAGGAAATAGTGTTTCAACTTATATCATTTCCATCCATGGCAACATCAATAGTGAAATATCTTCATTAATTAGGGGAGCATTCATGATTATGTTAATTTAGTAGGAGTCATGAACACCTAGGTATGGCTCAGGGCACCTTGTTAGGACTGTAGAAAACATGGTCTTCTATTGAATCCAGTCTGATATAAAGTCTTGGTTGATCCACTTAGAACACAAACATTCCCAGTATCATCTGCGCATTAGAAAATTAATGCGTTTTGCCTTTTAAATATTTTTCAAACCATATATGCTCATTACAAACTGCAAACAATGGCCTGTAGACGAACTATTCAAACAGCAGTTAACATGCATATATATTATAAAATCATAATCAATTTCTCTACACTGTCTTAAATATTTCTATTATATGATTAAACGCTTATATAGCTCAAGTACTTGGACATTGCACACTTACAAATGAAGATGCATTTATTGATTAAGATTAAGGACAGAGAGACCCATGATAGCTATTAGAATTGTCCTTGTTGTTGGTTGAATTACATCATTGCAAATTTTCCCAGTTTTGATATTATTCTTAAATTGGGTCAATATACAATCTGAAACAGTCCATTTTTATTTGTAGCCTGTTGTACAACAGCTCTTAGAAGGCAAAATAGAGCCAGACACTTAAAGAATCATACGAATAAAATATTTCACATGATATTCATAAGTTTTCTTTATTTGGTTTCAAAAAGCCCAGAGTCATTATGGAATACCTGTTACAGTCCTTGGTATTTCCCATGGGCTCATAAAAGAGAGGTATTCCAACCCTTTGTTTAGCCTTATGTCATGACCAACACTGTAAATTGTAAATTGATGGGCCTCAATATAGAAGTGATACAGTGTCTATTGTTACATAGCACATGCAAAACCCACTTTAAGCATTTAACCCAGACGTCTAATTTATATAAATAAATATATGACTAGCAAACGAAAAAAGCTTTTATGTCCAATTACTATGAATCATTAACTCATATCTTTGGATAAAGTACGTTTTTTGGTACATTGCCTGATAAATTTGCTACACTAATTCTTAAGCTAAATCAATATTATGCTTCTGTTTGCTCACAGTAAATCAATTCACTTTTCCTTCATATTTTAATGTCAATGCACACTGCTGCTGTTACAATAAAAATAATATATGGATTCTTTGTCATAGTGCAAATCTCATGACGCTATTTTCTCTTCTTTAATCTGTGATTCCTTGTGATTTCTATTTGAATAACAAACAGGATGAAAGCTCAAGAATGCAGAGTGATAAGGGAATGATAGATTCTAATTTAAATTCTTGGTTGATTTCTTCTTGTGAGTCCAGTGTAAATGTAAATGTAAGTATGTTCTTCCCTGCTGTCACTTGCTTGTTCTAGCAAGTTATTCTGTGGGAGAACAATAAAAATATCTTTGTCAACCTGCAGATTGATGAGAGTACCTGTGAAACTTTGGACATGTACTTATAGTTTTGTTCTATCTTTCGTAAGACACTTTCGCTATAATGATGCTTTCTTTTTACATTTGCGGTTTGGATCAAAGTTTAGGTAGAGAAATGTAGGTCAAATATTATCAATTTGATTTGAAATCTTAGGATTATGATTTCTTATGTACTCGTAATTATTTACTATTTTTGGCCTCAGATTAGCTGACATTACATGTTTTGTGTCTCTGTATGTATAACCTAGGATATGGCTTGTGGAAATGTGCCCGGTTCCTTAAAATAATGAGTTTTCATTGATTCACCTGTACAACGCCCTCCAAGTGGGTCAAGACACACAAGTGTCCAAGTATAGTTTACCAGAAGCTGTCCAATTAATTGGTTTCAGTGTATATGGAAGTTAAGAAAGCAGGGAATTCATTCCTGATAATAGGCATTTGTTCAATTTGAAGTACCTCTAGAAGATCCAAGGTTGTGTCTAATGTTTGTAGACACAATACAAACATATGTGTTAGCACTCTATGCATCGAAACAAAAAAAATGTGTTTTTATTTATTCCTTTGCATAAATAATCAGTTGTCCCACCGTGTGTTCAACAAGTATTTCTCCTTGTCTTATCTATGACTAAAAATAATAAAAAAAATGTCTAATCATATGAAAGTCTTTTGATTTCCCCTAATAATTGAGACAAGCACACTTGCAACCAGGCCATATTCCCAGCCCTCCCCTAATCATTGAAACCTCCAATTTGGTTACAGTGTATATTCTTT
Source organism: Perognathus longimembris pacificus (assembly GCF_023159225.1). Classification (NCBI taxonomy): domain Eukaryota; kingdom Metazoa; phylum Chordata; class Mammalia; order Rodentia; family Heteromyidae; genus Perognathus; species Perognathus longimembris. The sequence goes on from NW_025959756.1 coordinate 6,254, forward strand.
ACAATGAATTCTGACATAAGTGGAGGTGTTTCTTTCCTTACAGAAGTATATCACTTAATATTTGAGAAAGCACACTTAGGTAGGAGAAATGCAATTATGATCATTAAATGGAAATCTAAGTACGTTAACATGTAAAGACCTCCTATGATTGTTCTTCAGTTTCTTTTACATGAGTCTGATATGTTTCATTTCATTATGTATTCTTGCATGTAAGAAAGTATCACCAAATATACCTCTTTAAAACAGAACATCAATTTATGTGACATTATGTGAACATCAATTTGGTGAGCCAAACACTTCTGGGAGTTTTTGTAAAAAGAAAAAATTCAACTCTGTGAGCTTTTCTTACTACGAAAGATCCTCAATATCGAAATAATTTCAGTGTGTGACAATACGCAAGGATTCTTTGACTTCTTTAAATAGGACGATTTGCAAGACTGAATGAATGGGAAATGTGGTGGGGAATAGCGCAGAAAGGGCTCACCAAGTGAATTGTGTAGTGAGAGAACAAACTGAGCTTTGAATCAAGGGACTTAGGAAGAGATATATCACAGGAAAAGAGGAACAGCTTACAGGAAGCATAAAGAAAGAGAGGTATATGCATATATCACCATTTTGGGATGAATTGCCTTACAATTACTAAGCATAGAGGACATAAGAATTTTGAGAATTGAATGTGACACTGAGCATGAAGGATCAGACGTCTGTTTATTTTACTTTATAATATTATTAAGAATTACTAACACATAGAGTTAATGTGTAAATAATTAAGAAATTGAGGGAGTGGTTTTAGGGGTGAAGCAGAGGGATGAAGGGAGAAAAATCAGGAAGGGATAGCAGGTATGAGAAGAAATGCATATGTAATCACTATATGAAGCATGTTTCTGTAACCCCACTGTACATCATCCTAAAAATAAGAAAGAAAATATAAAAAAAATTAAGTGTAAATGCATTTTGTGTTGGGAAACTATATTTTTCTATGTATCCAAAAAATAACATTCAAAATTTATTAAAATTTGTGCATTGCTGGAAATATTACAAGTGTTTGGTAGATAATCAAAAAGAATAAAATTTTTGATTGTGTGTGTGAGTTTGTGTGTGCGTGTGGGGGGTGTGTTTGAGTGAGTGACTGTGTGTGTGTGCCTAGTCTTTTGAAGTTATGTCTCATGGTGATCACATAGAAATGCATTGGTAAGGTAGGGAATATAAAATTTGTCAAACGTGGTAATTCCTCCCTCATTTTTCTCTTGCTTCCCTCTGCAATCAACTGTTCACCAACTTTGAATGGTTAATTACAACAATTTCTATTCCTTTGTTGCATTCCTTTACCCTTTGTACTTCTCAAAGTGTGAAGAAGTCATTTCCTTACTACGATAAAGAAAGAGACAATAGTAAGAGCTCCATGGTCTACTACAGCGACACCTGGTTTACAAACACAGAAAATTAAATGAAAAGAAACAATTTCAAATAAGGATTTCAAAGTAAAAATAAAGAAACCTCCGGATTCCATATATTTGAGATCATTACTAGTACCATGATTGTTTGTGATCCAAACTATTGAGAAACTGCGATACTCTGCATGGACAATCCTAGGCATGTATGCCATTTTTACAACTCAGCGAATCCATTGGCTCTGTTTGCCGCTGGTTCACTTCGTACGACATAATGTTTTCCTAAGGCTTTCCATTTCCTTACAAATGAGAGGATGTCATTCTTTCTGAAGGAAGCCTAGAATTCCACTATGAATATAAAACCACTTTCTGTTGTTCCATTCATCAACTGATGGCCAGAAGATTTGGTTACATACGTTGGCTATTTGAGAGAATGCTGCAATGATCATGATCATGGTGGAAGTTTTAGCATGGAATTTTTTATGATCTTTACAGTGAATGCCCACCTTTGAGATTGCTTGATCATAATCTTTGTGTATATTTTATTGCGGATTTGGTATACTGCTATGCAGAGTGTCTAAAGAATTTTATTCTTTTGAGTTTCAAATATATTTTGTATTTGAGAGCCCTATTTGTTTAGTAGCTACTTCATATCTTCTCTCATATTCTGTGCTCTCCTCTCTCTTCATAATTTGACATATGGAACTTAGCAATTCCATGGACGTCTTTTTGTACAATACTGTGATTTAATGTGGTTGTTAGATTTTATACAAATCTGTTAATCTGTGCTCAGAAGCCCTAGTGTTTGTCCTCGTTCTTCTTGCATAGTTATTGTATCCATTTTACCTCGAGTCCCTGATCCAATTAGAATTTTTGGTGGTGTGAGGAGACACACAAGGATGTACTTTTGTTTGGTGGAAGAGTTTAAAGTATTCTGCCTTACCATTTCTTGAAAAGGCTGTGCTTTTCTATCCAATTCTTTTGTCTTAATTATAAAAAACCAAGGTGTCATAGGTGTATATGTTGACTTCTCTGTCTTCAATCACATTTTCTTGATTTTTGAACTTTTGTTGTACCAGGACCAAAAAGATTTTCAACCTGAAGCTTCCAAAATTTTCAAAGTAGATATTAACATACCTCCAGCACTGTTCTTCCTGCTATGGAGTGTTTTGGCATCAACAAACTAAATTATCCTTGATGTTCAGATATTCATGTTTCTAGAAAAGCTGAACGCAAAATCCACTGAGAAAAGAGCCACTCTCATTTAATGACACAATACTTTTACTTTTGCTTTCTACAGAGAAACATTTGGTAAAGGGGACTTTCAAAAAACGGACTCTTGTACACGTTGAAACACTGTCCTAAACTCTGACCCAATACTCCGTTACACATCCAAGGTATGGAAAATTACTCTATTCTTTCTTGCCATGTACCAGAGTTTAAATGGAAGGAAGTGGAACTCTCCACAAGAATGCTAGGAAATTCATGTGATGTCACTCAAGAGCATTTTCTGTCATTTGGAAAAGCTGTAGGAAATAGGATCATGCCAGACAATCCTGAATTGTTTATCAATTACCTCAATATTCTGCCAAGTAATTATGTTGTGGTGTAGATAACATGTAGATAGGTAGATACAAAGAGAAACTGACAGATAAATCTATACATACGTACAAAGCCTTTTTTCCTTTCTACATTAAAATATTTTTTACAAGTAGCCACCAGAGTTTCCCAACAATATTTACCTTACACTTTGTGGTCGATATGAAATTTATTTGAACGAATCAAAATCTGGTATCTGCTATGTGCTATCTGCTATGTGCTATCTGCTATGTGCTATGTGCTATCTGCTATGTGCTATGTGCTATCTGCTATGTGTGCTATGTTGTTGTTGGTTGGAATATTCTGTAGATGTCGGTTAAGTCTAGTTGATCTACGCAGGTTTTTAGTTCTGTGGTTCCTTTGTTCACTTTTTGGTGTGTTGATCTGTCCAAAGGTGATAGTGGAGTGTTAAATTACCCAGTTATCAATATGATTGAGTCTGTGAATTATTTTCGAGTCAGTAGTGTTCGGTTAGGTCGTCCTGTATTTGGTGTGTAGATATATAGGATGGTTATATCCTCCTGTAGTAGAGATCCCTTTATTAGAATGTAGTAACCTTCTTTGTTTCTTTTTTAATGTTTTTAATTTGAAGTCAATTTTATCTGATACTAGGATTGCAATGAGAGCCTGTTTATTGGAGCCATTGGATTGACAGACTTGATTCCATCCTTTCACTTTTACGAGATGTTTACTTTTGCTGGATAGATGTGTGGGCACCGTTAAAGACATCATGCATACCTTACCAGGCTTTGTTGTGTAAATCTTTGACGTTAACAATTATATACAGATACCTTGAATACCTGTACATAATATGAGATTGGTGTTCCTGAAGAATACAATTTTGATATAACAACAAATCCTGCACCCTGTACTCAGTAGTTATGTATTTACTGTTACAATCATATGAGTAACTTTTGTTACTGTATTAGGTTCTTATTGGACTGGCAGGCTTTGTCTTTGAACCCATTTGTTTCACTCGGTTTGAGCAGGGATACCCTCTACCCAATAACCTGAGGACAATGGAATCTGGAGTTCTTGTAAATAAGGAGGGTCAGTTAGCGGCAGTGAAGAGAATAGAGTAAAATATAATGGGGGAGGTTCATGATTTTGGTTTAATTACAGTGACGTGGAAATGTGGAGAATAGTAGAATTGGTAGAAAAAAGTAGTTTAAAAAGATAGACAATTCATTTAACAGAGAAGAGTGGAGGTGTTATTCCTAGGAAAGTATTTTTAAAGAAAGGGAATGTGAAGAGGAAAATAAAGAAAAAATAGTGGAAGACAAATGCACAAAACAGAGAAAATTTATTTTTAAAAAGAAGGAAAAAAAACCCAGAAAATCGAACAAGCAAAACAATATTTTGCTAAAAACAAACAGGTAAAAAAGGAAAATAAAAACCAAATGACATTTCAGAAATGGAAAAAACACAATAAAAGCATTAAAAAAACTTGGAAAAGAAAATGGAGTCTTCCTTGTTTGGATGGGCTTTTTAGTCTCTGGTTTTCTTGCGATGGTCAGCAGTATATTTTGCTGCTTGCCATGTTTGACTTGCTTTCAGTTTCTGGGGGTGGATCTACTTTGAACTGCATCCCTTGTTGGTGAGATCCTGGGTCGCTCTGGTTCACACAGCTTGCTAGTGGGACTTCGGTATCCTCTGTGGATGGGGCACATGCACAGTTTTGGGAACCCTGGCTCCACTACTCTGCTGTGGGGCCATTGCTTTCACTTTCAATTTAGAAATTTCAACAGTCAAGGCGGTGCAGCTCTCGCTGAGTCATGGCCTAGGATGACCCTCCTACCTGGGCAGGGGTCCTTCTCCTGGCCAGAGCTAGCTCTCCCTGATTGGTCCCTCTTGCCTTTTTCAAAGATGGCCCATTCATCCTTGCTTTTTGAAGGCCTAGTTTTGTTCCAGTCTGGTCTGAACCTATGACAGTGACCAAGATGGCACTTTGCTAGAGCAATGGTGGAAGGGCTAAGCTCCAGATACTCCTTCACGGGCGCGAGTGAGGATGTCTTTACAGAGGTACTCACACTTTCTCTGCTATTTCTGCCTTTGGTTGCTCAGTCTGCAATCCAGGTCTGTCTGCTGTTGTCTGGAGGATTTTGTCCTGGTTGCTGTTGTGTGCTTTAGGTGCATGGAGTATGGGGAAATGTGTGGGCGCCAGCACTGGCTGTTGGTGCACCACCAACTAGAACAAAAATCTGTGTTTTCAGGCCAGCAAAGTATATTTTTTCTTCCCGGCCAATATCGCTGTACAGTTAGAACTTACTTGGCTGTCTTTCTAGGAATAAGATTTTCTCTGGTGGGGCAAAACTGTAATGTCAAAATGTGTTTACCTAGGGCTCTGCTGCTACTCCGGCATCTTCTCAGAAGTGAATTGGAAATCCTTCATTATTCTGCTTTGATAAGATTGAAGACGTGGAATAATTTCGATAGTCTTGTATTTTCTGAAAATCTGTCCATGGACAATGTAAGTATATATTTTGGAGTATGCTACACTCGATGCTTAGCTGTTTTTGACAGCTATATGTTGAAAACCTTTGAATAAGTCTGTTACATTCATGTGGAAAATGGATGTACTTCTACACTATCTCTGTAATCTTATCAGAGTATTTTGGAAACCGTGTATACTGGTATTAGAATTAGGAAATTGAAAGGGAATACCAAAATTGAGATACACAGGGTAAAAAAAGAGAAACAACTAAAAAAGCAATACTTGCAAAACTGTTTGGGTAAAATGCACTGAACACCACAGTGGGGGAATAGGAAGGTGGAGGAGGGAGGAGGGTATGAGGGACAGGGTAACAAACACTATAAGAAATGTATACAATGCCTAACGGATGAAACTGTAACCTCACTGTATATCAGTTTGATAATAAAAATTTGGAAAAAAAAGAACCACATCAGCGGTATCTAAATGCCTGATATCAAGCTCTATTACAAAAGCATTATTAAAAAAATACAACCTTCTATTGCCAAAAAGGTGATGCCTGATGAATACAATATGGCAGAACACCTTCAAAGAAACCAGAGACTTGCTGTCAGCTGATATTTGAACAAGGAGTGAGAGACATAAAATAGAAAAATTAGCATCTTCAATTATTGGAGAGGGGAAAAAAGGATCACCACAGGAAAAAAAAATCAAAGCTGATCCTAGCATAATAGCAGCACCGATGTCAACTCAAAATGGATTAAGATTTCAACATCAAATGTGAATCCTCATAACTATAATAGAACAGAGTAGCAGAGACATCAGGTCTTCCAGGCCTAGGGAGGAACTTCCTGAACAGAGTCTGAGGCACACAACAGATTGATGAAAGATTGGAAAATGGGAGCACATTAAAATAAAAATTTCTGCACAGCTAAGGACATGGTCATGAAAGCAGACAGACAGCCAAACAGCAATGTAACAGACAAATATTATAAAAGGTTAATGTTTCTCACATACAGGGGACACAAGAAACTAATCCCTCCTAAATCCAACAATTCAATCATGAAGTTCGCCATGGATGTGAAAACAGACTTCACAGAAGAAGAAATAAAAATAGTAATGACACACAGAAACATAACAACCATCAATGGAAGTAAATGATATGTAAATAAAAACAACACTGAAATATCATCTTCCCCAACTCAGAATGAGATATATTCTGAACTCAAGCAACAAGTGCTGGAGTTGACTCCCTGAAAGAGGAAATGAACTGAACTGATGTTGGGAATGTAAACTACTACAACCACTCTTGAAAAGAGTATGGAGTATCTTGAAAAGAACACGCAAGGCATAGCACATGTCCCATTCTGAGCAACAGCATCCAGGATATGACGAGAAAACCTGCACATCCACGTTTATGTTGCACGCTTCAAAAGAGCCAAGAAATGGAAACAAATACAGTGTCCCACTATACATGATTGGATCCAAGCAAATGGTATCTCTGTACAAGGGAATCCTACACAATGATTAGAAAACATTTGGAAAAAGATATTCATTGGGACACAAGCCTGGAACATAGAATGGAACATTCGCTGGCTGATATGTGTATGTTAGAAATAAGTAACACAGACATGATAAAGAAAGCAGGTACCACTTCACGGGGAGACAGGGAACGTGCTTGAGAGAAAGGTATCCAAAAGTGACACACAAACACTAATATTTATGTACATAAATTCAGATGGATATCTATATATTACCCAATCTGCAAGGAATTGTTATATAGTTAATATTACTAGAGGCTTTAGAGATGAGATTGACAATAGATATTAAGGATATAATTTTTTGTTTTGGAAAAAACAATGAAAAAGGAAGTTGGTTTGTGCAAGAGGACAATGTGAAGGAAAGAGGCAGAAAAATGAGCAAGGAAATAACAGCTGTGAGAAGAAATTTATGCACATTTTTCTCTCAGCTCAATACTCCCTCAAAATTTCCTTGATTCCTTGTTAAAAATTTCTTCATCTATCCTTTGTATACATTATTGGTAAGATGAAATTGTGGTTAGCGAGTAACTTAAACTCCTATTACCCTAGAAAAAGCACCATAACTGGAAGTAAATATTATCAGTTGATTCTGGAGAATTTTGAGGCTCTCGTTCTAATTCTGATCTATTAGATAGAGATAATGTGCCAAATTTGGTATACAACATCGAAGTTTTGAAACAATTGGAACATTTCAACACTAGTGATACAGAATCATGTGAATATTCATATAAATTTCAGATAATAAGGGATGCCATATGATTTGATTAAATCTTTTTTTTCAAACCTACTGATAATCGAGACACAAATACCCTTGGTCAAACAGGGATGGTAGTAAACAAATTCTTCTGTTATCTCTTTTAGAATAGCAAAATCAATTTATAAGACACATATTTGAAATCAAGTTCAAAGACATGAAGAAGACATACACAGCTAATAAGGGAGAAAAGAACATGAATCATACTAGAAAATGGAGAGCATAGTCCCAGTTCTCTGATTTACTATGAACCACATAATCATAACTTAGCCTAGTTACCCTGATCTTTTTGTAAAAGTAATGTTTCATGAATGGTCACCACTGAGGAAAAGCGGCCATAATAATGTAGGTACAAAGTTTTGCGAAAATAGTTAAACTTTCAGAACTAGAATGGTCAACATATTCCTTGATAGGTTCCTGTGAACACTTTGCGTAAAAGTGGATGCTTTTCCAAAGACTGGATCATGGGCAGAACAGAAATGTATAGGAAGATGGAACTCAGGATCCCAAACTCGCCTATTTGAAAAGTGTGTGAAAACGACTCTCAGCATTCCACTACTGAAACCTTGCTTACTTGCACAAAATCATAGATAAACAATGGACAGGAAGAACAAACAGGACTCCCACTTCTGGGTAGAAGGCAGCATTGAGCACTTCACTTGTCAAATGCGGAAGTGCTTGTGAATGACTTGAGATCATAACGGGGAAGTGACCAATATTAGCCACATCACAATACTCGTGAACCCACACGGGAGAGACAGGAGTTAAAAGTAACTGTTACTACGGAAAGGTCTACGGTGGACCTGGTTACTTCGTTGAGAGGAGAGCCTTCTTCACTAATTTGGTAAGTACAGTTCTCCTTCAGAGACATCTAACCATCATTTCCCTCGTTTCCTTTCCTCAGTCATCAGTCCCCATCTCGTGTGGACTAACTTTTCACTCTTTGATATACACTGTGACATTCTGGCTACAAAGGTTTTTGTAATTCCTTTACTGGAAGTCCCATGAGGTAGTCCCTGCTTATTTTTCAAAATATCAAGTATTGTCCAACATATCAAATAATCAAAAATGTTATGTCCCTGGAATTGAGAATGTAGCAATTTCCAATGTGTCCGTCTTAAAATTTACTACCATTACTCTCACTTTATTTAGGTCTAACAATGATATTTCTATGGGGTTGTACACTTGTTTCATGCCCACAACAAATTTAATGCTGGAATTTACTAATATTTGAAACAGTTATTATCTGTAGCTATGACTCTCAGTATTGCCCAATGTTCCCTCAATTTATAGGTCATGTTCTATTAGATATAATTACCCATAGAAATCTTGAGCCAGAGTTCAAGTAAGAATACAGGAATATCTAGAAATTATTGTCTGAATTTATATGAGTTCAAACGGGTATTTACCTGTTTGAGACCTGCAAAAGTTGGACAATTTTGAACTATTAAGTATAGATATCTACCAGTTAGAAAACATTCTCACAAATATGTTGAACACTTGTCATGAATGAAGTCCCTTGAATGTTGGTCTATGACAAAGAAATTAATGATAAAGATTAATATACTTTGTTGACTTCAGTCCTACTGTTACAATTTTGAGATTTCTCCTTATTCCTTTCAAATACAATTGTTGCCTGATTATTTGCCTGCGATTAAACAGGTAATATACAGCGGGAAGAAAATTCATGAGTTTTACCACTAGAATACCTTCTTTCATAGTGTATCTTAGGTTTGCTAATTCAGTTTTCAGTGGATGTCATTTTAATCAACAAGACAGGTAATTCATTATTGTCCATGTCCTATTTTTTAATACAGAGCAATTTCCTGTCCCTTGAAAATTTTTTAACAGCACCTGAAACATTTCCACAATTTATAGTAATATGCACAATACAAATGGAGTTCTCTAAGTCCTTTCAATGAATAAATTTTGTTTTTTTGCTGTCGAGTATGATTTTGGCTCATAATATGTTGGAGATATGTCTAGGCCCTTTTCAACAGTTAAAAAGGATGGGGAAGATTTACATTGGTTTTTTGCATAATTTCTTTGAATTGGTGCTTTATTAGAAACCCATATGTAAATGTGGCAGGTATGTGAGTCACTGAAAGGGAACCATCTTTCTCAAATCAGTGTGTATTAAAGACTTGAAATTTGTCAAGGAATTCCTGATGCTGAGTTAAATTGGATACACTATTGGAAATAAGATCTTCCTAGCAATCTATTAAAAATGTTTTACCATTGATTTCGTAAGAACATGATTTATTTGTGAGAAATTTATTCATGTCTACCCGAGAAAGTAAGACACACACTGGTGATACTTGTTTTTGTGAAAGCGCAAAAAACAAAAGGTCAAAAAACCTTCATTCATATTTGACAATATTAAGAAATACCAGTAGGTATTATAAGCCACTTATTACCCTGTCACTCTAATTAGATTCATGTAGTTTCTCAGGTGTCTTCTCTTAATGTTTAACCTTAGAAAATATAACGTTCCTTTGGAATGAGTTACATGCAATGAATTGATTGTTGGCAGCAATTATTATGCTCGGAAAATCAATTATCTATATTCTGCAGTGTATTAATATAAGATAGTTGAACAAACTATGGAAGCAAAACATATCCCTTTTTGACTTATTCACAGCATAGGAGGAATAAATTGCAATGTGATTAAAAAGCACAGCGAGAAGATGGGACTTTCTCTTCTGGATTTTGGCCAGTAATTATAATACTGTCATATACTGGCGCTAGAGGACATGAAATGATACCCTAAATCCAAAATGAGTTTGATTGTCCAGTCCTTCTAGTTGTGCTCCCAGATATAGGAGACACCAGGTCAAAGTAATCCCGGCAAAGTGAACACCTCATTACAAGGGGCTCTTTGCTCCTGGAGGAAGGGATGCGCCTCACCTTTAGTAGAATGCTTTATGTATAAGAAAATTGCATTCCCCGTTTTCTTTTTAGCCTTAAGCAGAAACTATTTATGTTATTTGCATTTTACTTCAACATAACGGTTATTCATAAATGTGCCAATACTTTTGGGGTACTATCTGTCTGTCCAAATTTGCAACTTTGATCTCATCATTTTCAGAATGTTCTAAAGTTGTAAGCAGCAACATAATCCTTTGTCGAAATATTGTAAAAATGGAGCCAGCAAGACATTCTCTAACTTTAATCTCAATATTCACAAAGCACACCTATTTTATACTAAATCTTGGCAATGTAATATTTAAGGATTTCATCCATGCATTTAGCTATACACACACATAGATAGATAGATAGATAGATAGATAGATAGATAGATAGATAGATAGATAAATAGATAGATAATTATAGATATAGATATAGATATAGATGTAGACATAGATATAGATATATACCACCTGTTTTATTCCCAGGAAAAGTCAGGACTCACTACTAGTGCTTCATGTTTGTGATGCCACATAATTAGTTTGTCTTCAATAACTGGAAAAGGTAATTTTAAATTCAAAGCATGTCGTGTGAAACGAATAAAGTTTTTCATGAGGTTGATTTACAAATGAATGCTTTTACGGCATTAAGAATGATTATTCATAAAAAAAAATCTCGCAAATAGTTTGTTTTCTAAGTGGCCTAAATTTAATGAAAGGAAACTCAAGTTTCTTTGTCTTTCTCATTTTAAACCTAATTTCAGTTTAATACTTTAAAGACACTCCATCCCTCTTTGAATGAACAAGAAAAGATGCCTTCATGTCCCCTTAGATAAACAGTGTTGAAATAAGTTATAAACTATCTCCTGAATTTCTTCTGAAAATGCCTGTAATTTATGGATTAAGAAAATCAGTATTTACAGGATGTGCATCAAAGAACTCAAAAGTTAATGAGTTGAATATCTTCCAAGTTCTTCAATATTCCTTTGTTTCTACAAAGAAATGATAATGTTTGAGACATCTGGTCTGGAAGTAATTCTTCATTGGTTTTCTGACAGAATTTTTCTCCTCACAGGAAGTGCAGATATTTCCCTGTCTACCAGAATGCAAGAAGGTAAGCATGTTCCCAATGTCCTTTGAAAAGAACACTTCAAATGGTTCCCATCATATTATGTTTAGCATTCTCAGTATGCAAAACTCTGTGGAGGAGATTCAATGGGATGGAGTTCAGAATTGAGACATTCTGTTAATTGTACAGTGGAATTTTGAATTCGTACTATTGAGACATAAGAATGCAAGTAAATGCCTTGGCCTCAATGCATCTTCCCTGTCAAGAGAGGACAGCGTGAATATTGCAAATCAGTAACAACAAATTCCTTCTAAAAATGGAAAAATGTTTCCCAAATTAGGCATAAGAATTCACAAATGGGCACTGAAATGAATTCGCTTATTATTTCTATGATAGTATCAAAAGGCATAGTTATCATTTTTGTCATCATCGAAGGGATTTTGAAATTAATGCATACGTTGTAATTGGAAGAGAAGGGAAAGAATTATATTTTCTCAAAAATATACCAGATTTGCTTAGATATTTTTCTTTGCAGGTGAATCTCTGGATCCTGAAAGGTTACCTCAATGCACCTATGATAAGAGTCACAAGATCAGGGCCTGCAGATTCCCGTACCATCTGGTGAAATGCAGAAAGGTAGGGTTGCATTTCAAAATGAGGAGTTTGTCATACTTTATTATAAACATGAATTTGAAGCTTGATATTTGACTAAATGTGCTAAATATGTGTCAATGAAATAATAGACTACCTGGGTAGATGCAGTATACACATATTTGTATTTGCTCTTGTAATCTGATCTTTGTGTAGTGCAGATAAGAAATAGCAGTCCAACTTGTTTCCAGAACTCTAGGATGAGTAGAATATTGCAAGATGTTTTCTGTAGGACAATGATTTCAGTCGAAGTGTAGCGACTTTATACTTGTTTCCTTGTTCACATTTAACTACTCTAAATCAGCAATTTAGTAAAGTTTCTAAAATTTAAGACAGATGCATTGCCTTATGGCAGGACATAATTCCTGAACCATGTTACTTTTCAGTAAACCTAGTGATCCTGAATTGATGATAACGAAGATGTGTCTTGCCTGTTTCGTATATTTTGGTGTATTTTTTGTAATGATACCACGACAGTTATTTTCACATAGAACAAGAAATCTTTCAAATGCTAATATAGTTGTGTATCCCAATTCAATTTTCTGTGTTAAAAAACATTGCTCTGGGCAGAAAACCATCTTCCCTTTGTTATGCTTTTCAAAGGATGCTCACTGATTATATATACACATGTGCACAGAAAGACACATACATATGCATATTCATGCTCATATGTTTTCAAATATTCTTATATCTAAATGCAAATATATATAAATTAGACTGTACATACACATGGTATCACACACATGCACCAAGACACACAATGAGGGCATTTCCAATTGTGTTTTCGATCAATGTGTCTTACCCATTCATGTAGCATATATTAATAAATGCCTTTTTACTGAATAAGATGTCATGATTCTGAATGTTTTTAGATGCCAAAGTTATGTTTTAAGTATCCAGCATTTTGCTGCTGTGTCAGACCTCCAATCTTGTCATGACGAGTTTAAATCAAAGTACTTTTAGGCGAAGAGAATATGAGATATAGAGTCTGAGAGAATCTTATCCACCTCCAGCCCCTAAAAATTGTAAGAAACAGATTGAAGAAGAGTCGAGGTTGTACTAGGCCGTCCTCTTGTGCTACACTGGGGTTAGTACAGCACACAAGTCCAAGGTAAAACCACAAGTCAAGCATAAAAACAGCAACCCTTTCCTTATCCCCCAAATTTGTACTATTTTTATTTTTTACATCCTGGTTCAATAGAATCATCCGGACATTACTGCTAAATTGGCTACTTGTCCCTTCAATGCTCGGCACTTGATGCCGCGCGATCAACTCAGTAAACATATAGCAACATGTGAAGACCAAAGTTGCATTGAGGATGATGTAGGTAAGCTTGATACAAGAAACAGAAATCAGATCTGATTCAGATTCAGTCTGTTACATATTGTGATTCCATTTTCCTTATTTTCCTTCTTGCAGTTACTATGACTTGGTCCCAACCCCAAGAGAAGAAATCTGGAAATACAGGGCATCACCTTTCCTCTGAGGAAGACTGGGATAAAGGTAAAGAGCTTGATTAAATTTTGAGTTAGTGCTGTAACTGAATGCCAGTTTAGAGATAGATGCAAATAATAGTAAACTCTTTAGCTCAACATGAAATTTAATGTATGCTAACATAGAGAAAGCTATTATGCTCATCCTCATATATGAAGACATGCATTCAGAAATGATTTCTTTAAAGAATATATATAAAACAGGGTTGTCCATCTATAGTTTAGGACTCTTTCTTTTCCATGTTTATTATCCACTTAAATCATTGATATATTAGGTCCTTAAGGTGGTTATTATTTCATTATTACCTATGTCTTTCCTTGGCCATGTAAATGTTAGAGAAAATGTAATATATACCCTGGAGACAATATCCATTTTTCTGTTTGCCAGAATTCTTGGAAAACCCTAGCCCAACTTTTGTTTGGGGAAGAGTAGAGTCTTCTAGCCAAAACAGGTAAGAAAATGACATTATCACTTTGGCAAAGATCTATTTCTTAGAAATAAAGGAAATAAATGAAACAATTATGATAGGTGGAAGAGCTGCCTTTTTCTTTTAGGAATAAAAAGACTTCCTCTTTTCAGAGAAATATTCAGATTGCTGTCTGAACGGTGATTGGTGAAAGCATGCATGTGTAAATCTGCAATTACTTCATGATCTAAAAACATTTCCAGGGGCTGGGGATATGGCCTAGTGACAAGAGTGCCGGCCTCGGATACACAAGGCCCTAGGTTCGATTCCCCAGCACCACACATACAGAAAACGGCCTGAAACGGCGCAGTGGCTCAAGTGGCAGAGTGCTAGCCTTGAGCGGGAAGAAGCCAGGGACAGTGCTCAGGCCCTGAGTCCACGGCCCAGGACAGGCAAAAACAAAACAAACAAACAAAAAAAAACATTTCCAAACAAATTCATTGATATCTATGGAAAGTCATACTCAAAATGGTCTCGGAGAACCATTCAATATTGAGAAAATGTTACGGATATGACAGTATATCAGAGCGACCGTTCACTTTTCAATGACATACCTTTCGATTTAATTTTATTCACAGAAAGAACGAATGAGAGGCTGGAATTCCTCTTCATTTAAGTAGCTACTAAAATCATAAGGAGATTAATTTGATTAAATGTAGTAAAAAGCAACTATACAGATACATTGTGTTATTTGGGTTTGTGTGTTATATGCCCTTTGCTCAACAAGAATAGCAATAACTGTATCATGTGTGTTTACAGCCTGTTTTCATTTTTCAATATTTTCTTGCAAACCTTCACCAAACATTTGTGAAAAGGCCTCCTTTACATGGATCTGTGATACCTTGAATATTCTGTTTAAAAATCACACCAGATGTTCGCCCACGTATACAGTTTGTAAGGCAAGGATAACTTCCAATTTGGATTTTTGTAAGATCTCTATATGTGATTACAGAGTAAAAGGAAGTGTGTTGTTCCCTGCTGTCACTTTCATATGCAACAAAATAACTTGGGAGACCAGAAGAAAAAGTTTCTGTGGACTCTGTGGATTGATGTGACAACCTGCGAAAATTTAGGAGGCTTATACTTATATTTTCCTTTTATCCCATACTAAGTCACTTTCCACAAAAATAATGCCTCCTTTTTTTCATTTATGGTTTGTATCTCATCTAAGATAGAGAATTTTGGATGAAATATTATGACTTGGATCTCAAATCTTAGGATAATCATTTTTCATGTAGTCCACAATATTTACTATTTTTGTTATAAGACTTGGGCACATTTCATATTTTGTGTCCCTGTCATGTGACTCTGATTATACTTGCATAGGTGAGACATATGCAAACTGTTCTATTACTTAGATGAATCTTATTATGTTACCTAAACTAAGGTTAGAAGAAATGTGCCTGTTTCATGATCATAATGGATTCTCTGGGTATTAACGTGTTCACCTACCTTCAAGTGATTTGAAACCCATAGAGTTTCATACCATAAGTCAACAGCAATTGCCCATTGGTCCATTTCTGCGTATATGGAAGTTGAGAAAAGCAAGAAATTCTTTCAGAATAATAGGCAGTTGTTCAGTTTTGCATATCTGTACAACAACTATGTAACTTTCTATTGTTCCTAGGCAGAATCAGAAATGTATATTATCACACCTTCCACTATAATGCAAAAATCTTTTTCTATTTTCCTTTGCAGAAATAATCCAGTGGCCTACTATTTGAGGACTACCTATTTTTCCTTGTCTTGCTAATGACATGAAATAATAAATAATACTTTCAGCACGTTGAATGCGTTTTCATTTCCACTAGCTTTGAAAACTTACTAATTTTGTTAGCTTGTGTATTGTTTATAATGAAAGCTGACATCAATCTTAGGGTGAAATCCTTTACTGAAATATACCTTTTCAATTTCTCTAAGAAGCATATTTAGGTTTCACGAGTGGAACGATGATCATAAAATGAAAATCTGGATACATAAACATGTATGAAATTATTCTATATCTTTTTACAGTTAGATTTGAATGTGAAACACGCTTTTTTGTCAATGATCTCCCGCTTGCATTAAAAATATTATTAAAATTACCTCTTTTAGTAGAGAATTTAAATTTATATTGTCCACCATATGGGTGAGCCACAAAACTACTGCTTGATTGTGTGTGTGCGTGTGTGTATGTGTGTGTGTTTGTGTCCATGTTGGGACTATTTAATTTATAATTTGTAATTAAATTTTATTGACAAGGTGATACAAATGAGTTACCATTACATAATAAAGCAGTGAGTACATTTCTTGTCATTTTAGTTACAAACTCCCCCATTTTTCAGTATCTTTCGAAGGTCAGATAACCATATATACAAGATCCAGTGTTCCAAACTCATATCCAGTCACCACAGGAGGACTCCACCGGTTTTTCACGTAGTATATTAAACATAAGGACAATGATAAAATCCTCCTGTTCCCATGTCTTGCAGATATGATGTAACATCACTGGCAAAACCATATAGAAATATAATTTGAGAAGAAGTTTTATACTTTACAGACAAGTCTATGCCCAACCCAAGTGATAAAATATTTAAAATAACTCATGCGCCCTAGACGATTTATATGGCCATTGATAGCAGGCATTGTACCCTTTATTTTCTTAGTTGCCTCTGCTGCACCAGCTACTGTGTGTTTGACACAAAGTGTGCAAACGTCTCACTATGTTAATCAGCTTGCTCATAACACTATGCAAGCCCTGCACGTGCAATCATTGAAATCATTCATTTTTACCACCGGGTTTTCAATGTTCAGCAGAAAAGAAGTTATCAAAGAAAGTCCTCCCTTGGCTTGTCCAATAGAATGGGCCCGTCTCCAACCTACTCCTTGGAAGTTCATGAATGGTCTTAGTATGAGCTAGCCATATTCCACTATGAATGGGAGCACCCTACTACTGACCAACCACGTATGTTGGAGAATTAAGGTCTCCAACCAGTGGAAAAATTTAGCCCCGGCACGGTTACTCTGATGCCTCATTAGCACACTAATAGGCCCTTGGGAACACATTCCCAGATAGGAGTTTCTGGTGTTTGTGGGCCAAAGGAAGCCACCAGTTGTTGTGAGAATCTCCTTTTTCCCCCTACTTAGCAAGTCTCCCTGAGGAGACTTGCTAGACCAGCCGCCTTTAGTGTTAGATTCTCTCTGTAAACAGGAAAGTCTCCTCACTAGATTCTCACTGTAAACAGGAAAGTCTCCTCACTGTTATTTCACAAGTATTTGGAGAAGTCAAGATTGATGTTATCTAGCCTTAAGGAGATAGTAGCTAGGAGATAATTATAGTTCTACCTCAGTTGTATACAGTTCCTTGTTTTGATATCAATAATCTTTGTAGTCACTACCTCCAGTAATTAGAAAGGCATTTGTATCAAGTTCCTGCCCTCACAGTAGGAAATTTCCTCCACTTCTGTATTTGAGACAAACGTCATGCTGTATTGATCTTTTACCCTGTAATTGTAAAATTGGTTTCTAACCCTATATAAACCCTGGCCCTCTTGGAATAAAGTATGCATTGGTTCACTCGCCTTGCATCCCCCGTGTCCTGATTTCGACTGCAGTTACCCAGGCTCAACATCTGGCGTCCGGACCCAGGGACCTGACAATTGATCCACAGGAGATTGCGGAACTGCCGAGCTCTCGAGTGAGGTGAGAGATATTTTTAATTCACAGGAGACAAGGGATCTGTGTGTAATTCACAGGAGACAAGGGATCTGTGTGGTGAGCTCCTATTCTTAAAAAATTACGGGGTTATGGGACAAGCTAAACCAACTCCATTTTCTAATTTTATCCACCATGTATTGAAATGGGACGGAGCTATGGTCTCGTGTTCACAAAGAGATGAGTGTGTACAGGTAGTGGAGTATAATCTATGGTTCCCAGAGGGAGATACTTTAGATTTAAAAGTCTGGGAACGAGTAGAGAATAATATAAAAAATGAATATCGGTGTGGAGACAAGGTTCCAGTTACATTTTTGTCTGTTTGGGCATTAATACATACAGCCGTGAGCATGATGTCTCCTGATGCTATCATAACATCAGCTGCTGAGCCAGAGGCTGACGTGGAAAAAGCTATGAAGGCTTATAATTTGTCCGGGGAGGTAAAAACTCAAATTGGGCAGGAGCTAAAAAACATGGCAACACCTGAACTATCTCCTGTCAGTTTTGTTAAAGAAAAATTAACATCAAATAAGCCTTCAGCCTCTACCTATGCTCCTTCAGAGAATGATGCTAATTTAGGCAGCTCAGCAGTGCAGTCAAAGTGCTACAGATGCTCTTTCGATCTGCCAGGGGCAGTCAGGAAGGTGAAAGTAAAGAACAAATAATTGCGGCCGCGGAGCCCACTTTTACTTTAATTAATCTAAGTCCTATGGTTCTGCTTCTCTCTCTTGCTATCAAACTTTTCCTGTCATTGAACCCCCTCCAACCAGAGGTGTGGCACAGACCCGTCATTATCAAGATATTGACCAGATTCACTCAATTTAGGACAGCTGTAATACAGGGCCGTCTCATGGCTCCCTTCCAGTGAAGGAGGCTTCCCCATCATCTTTTCTTTACAACCAGGCACTAGCAGGGGAGCTGACACTCCCTGTTTTAGTCCATCAGCCTGGAATTGGGGAAGGACTAGTGATTTTTCTTTTACTTCTTAAGAGAATTTTTACTGCAATTGCACTTTTGATTTGCGCCTGCGCTACATGTTTCATGTGTCTTTGTCCTTGTTTGATTAGTTGTGTTTCGTGTGGAGTGCTAAATTGGGAAAAAAAGTCCTCTGGTGGGCGGCCTCGGCAGGTTGATTGCCAGGGGATGGAAATCTCCACTGGGGAGGATCCCCCTGAAAATTTCCAGGGCCCTATGGACTTTCCATCACTCTGGCTGGCAGCTTGTGGACGCTGGACATGCCATCCAAGGCGTAAAAGCCTCTGTTTCTATGTTCTGTTTTGTCTTGACTAGTTTTGTCTTTGAGATTGGTACCAGTTTTAAACATAAACTTTTGTTTCCCTTATTTCTGTTGTCCATTTACATGTCTATGGGCAAAACATTTACTAGGTACTGTGTCTCCTTCTGCAAGAAGGCAGAAAAAGTGCAGGCTGCTAAGAGCTGAGTTCAAACAGCTGGCTAGGCTAATCTTAGCCTGAGAGTAAACACTAAGAGTCAAGTGCTAGGTGGACTCAGTAATACTCCAGGGGACCCCAACCCAGTTATCTTCAGTGTTTAGCATGCTAAGATACTTCGCTAAAACTAATAGGCCCTAGCGAATAAGACTAAACGATGCTAAAATCATTCATTAAAGTTTTGTTTTAAGTTTTGGTCATTACAAGAATAAGATTGGAAAATATACCTTTTGCCACTAAAAAATGTACGGCTGATAGTTGTTTGGACTGTTTTTAAGTTCTGTTTACATTAATACCTACATATGTGAATGTATGTATGTGTGTGTGCGCGCGCACAAATGTATGTGGGTGTGAATGTGTTCAAGATTAAAAATGTATGATGTAAAAATAGGTTAGTTTAACTTTAAACTTCAAAAGATCATCGAGTTTGGGCTTTACCAAAAGCTTTAAAGGATTATTTATTTTAAAAGGAACTATAGTTAAAAAATTCTTTAATTCATGATTAAAAATAAATAAATAAATAAATAAATAAGAACTTACCATGGGCCCTTGAGCCTATCCTCAGTAGTGAGGGGTAAACTGACAAAAGTGCAGTTTAGCCGATCCACGTGATGAGACAGCCGTAGGGTGGCGTCCATTCATAGTGGGAGAGGGCAAGCTGGCCCCAAGACAGTTCATCAAGCTCTAAGGAGTAGGATGGAGATAGGCCCATTCTATAGGACAGGCCAATGGAGGCCTTTCTTTTATTTCTTTTCTTTTCAGGTATAAACATTGGAAACCTCAGGGTAAAATGTATGATTTGACTGATACTTCTAAAACTGCCCCTTAGGATGGATTAAAATTGGAATATCTTAAAGGAGAGTTAAAAGTTTATTTACCTGATATAACTCGATTTCTGTACAGGTTTGCAATTTGGATGTATCAAAAAGGCAAATATGCTAACTCTGAAATCTCATGGTTATAATTCTGGGGCACACTGCTAAGTGTACTCTTGTTACAATTGTTTTGGGTATCACTTTAATGAATCAGGTACTAAATTTTTTAAGTGTAAACTGTACTGTAATAGTAAGATTAACTATCTTAAGTCACATATAATCAGGTAAATATTTTAAAGTATATAAACTAATGGGGGATAGAAGTACACAACTTTCATTAACTCTCTGTATATAGGAAAATGGCTCTTTTAAAGCAGACAACCAGGAGGCAATGTGCCCCCTGGGCTTCAGTTTTTCTACGCAAATACAGGCTGAGGTAAAGGTGTGAAAGCCTCTACTTTAAAAGGTTTTAGAATGCCTTTCTAGATAAGAAATTTGGAAGTGAAAAACAAGCAGCATGAAGCAATGGGTGATACCTAGGCTCCAGATTTCTTTTAATACAACCAGGCTTGGTAAAAGACTTGAGATCAAAAATGTATTCTGAGATATGAAATTTAAAATGTTTGTTTTAAGTTGGATATAGGAAAACGATGGCTATCAAGATGATTGTTTAATTACTACTCCAGTTTGTTTTACAGGTTTTCAATAAAATGATTTATTATTTGCTGCACCTGATAAAAATATTGTATCAAAATTGTTACAAATTTTGCCTTTAGACTTTCAACAGTATAATTTAATAATTGCCCCTGATAAAATTCATTTAAACAGAAGAACCATTTAAGTATCTGGGATATTTAGTTAGAAGACAAGTAATTACCCCCCAATTAATAAAAATTCGTACTGAAGAGTTTAAAACTCTTAATAATTTTCAAAAGTTACTAGGGACAGCAATTGGCTTTGCCCTTCCTTAGGAATTCCCAGAATTCCTAACCTATTTTCCATTCTTCAAGGAGATTCGGATTTATGTAGCCCTCAAAAATTAATTGACACGTCAGGAACTGCTCCTAATAAATTTGGCAAATGGATGTAACACACATCCCTGAATTTGGCCGCTTACAATATGTGCATGTATCCATTGATACACATTCTTCTTTTATTTAGGCAACACCTCTACCAGGGGAAAAAGGAGATTCTCACAACAACTGGTGGCTTCCTTTGGCCCACAAACACCAGAAACTCCTATCTGGGAATGTGTTCCCAAGGGCCTATTAGTGTGCTAATGAGGCATCAGAGTAACCGTGCCGGGGCTAAATTTTTCCACTGGTTGGAGACCTTAATTCTCCAACACACGTAGACTGACTAAGAAGCACCTTTGTCAATTTAAATCTCACTCCTGAGGATAGGCTCACAGGCCATGCTATATTCTTATTTATTTATTCATTTATTGGTTTTTAACCATTAGTTAAAGAGATTTTATAACTATTGTGTCACCTTCAACTAAAGTGTTATGTAGACACCATACTTAAAATCATTCCAAGGTTCCAAAGAGGCCTGAATTTCCTTTTCATTTACAAGGGTTCCTATATGTGCAGTGGGATAAGATGTTGATTTTATGAAAACAATTTAGAGGTCATAATAGTTTCTGGTGAGAAAAATATTGAGCTACAATGCAAAATGAAGTCTCAAGGGAAGGGATGGTTCCATGATTGGTTTAAGTGGTCTCTGTACCTAAATATACACATTTTGGGCACTGCTGATCCCCTTGCTATTTTATTGTTGGGACGTACAATATACATTATATTACTGGAACCATTCAATACATAATAGCTCGGTTAAACTCCTCTTGGTCAGCCAAATTTGTAGACACTGAATCCCCCAAAATTAGTGGAGGAAAAGTGTCAGTAATTTGATTCCTGTATAAACACTAGTAAAGAGAAAGGTTATGCTGAAATCAAGAGCCAGAGGATAAAAATACAAATGTCTCTAAATCAAAATTTACAAAACCATTTGTGTAAACCAATTCTAAAACTTATCAGGGGGAAAGATACAAGGGAGTTGGAAGTGTGGGGTGATGGAGGAGGTAACATGATGAACTAGAAATATACTTACAGACTTACATATGAACCTCTAATCCTTTGGTACATCACTCTGAAAATAAAGGAAAAAATTAAACAATCAAGAAAAAAAGAGGAAGTAATGTGGTATGAAATAGTTTATGGTCCTAATCTGAATCCTTTAAGAATAATGCCATTGTAGACATGAACGGATTAGATTCAATCAGTTGATCAGAGAAACTGAACAGGGACTTGATGAGCATCACGCAACCCCCAAGCTTATGCAGCTGTTTGGCAAGAGTTGAGAAAATTCAAAAGATCTCAAACCACTGGGGTAGATAATAAGGAAGACTCAGATGGCTCAGACACTGAGGAAAAATTATGCAATGAGCTTACTAAAGACAGATTGACCCATATGGAGAAAATTTTGGAATCAATTATAGCCCTATTGTCACAACATTATCCAAAACAGCAAACTCCTGTAAAGGTAAAGACTTGTGGGACCTGCCCAGAATCCTGGTGGACTTTGATCCTTTCCCACCACAACCTCCGCCTGATAGGGTCTCACAGCTAGTACCATTCTGCCTGTGCTGTTTAAGGTTCCTGGTCCTCCTACAGTAAAAGTGGCACACTTCCTTAGTTCAGACTTATCAAGAAGGGAGGATATTTCTGGTTTTCATTTATTCCCTGACAGGCAAGATGAAGATAACAAAAGAGTTCATCAGCCTTTGCCATTTAAACAAATAAGAGATCTAAAGAATGCTTGTTTTCAATATGGCCCTACAGTACCACTTAATCAAGTCATTCTTATTTATTTATTTATTCAATGGCCAGTCTTGGGACTTCAACTCAGGGCCTGAGCACTGTCCCTGGCTTCTTTTTACTTAAGGCTAGCACTCTGCTCCTTGAGTCACAGCGCCACTTCTGGTCATTTTCTATATCTCTGGTGAGGGGTAATCAAACCCAGGACTTCATGTACATGAGGCAAGCACTCTTGCCATTAAGCCATATTCCCAGCACACTCAAGTCATTCTTGAAACCTTGGCTACTAAAACTTTATGCCCAAATTGCCAAGAAGCCATCAGGCCTTCTAAGAAAAAGGAGGAATAAATGACTATATTCAGCTTTGTGCGGACATTGGGCCATCATAGCTGCAGGGCCTCATGCTCCAAGGGCAGACGGTAACAGAGTTCTTACGCATGCCCTGGATAGGGAGAAGGCAATGGTGACATTTATTTACTGCTTGGATGCCCGGCATTTGTTTTTCCTGCCAACAAATGGGCCACTTAATGGCTCACTGACCTAATCAGAAAAGGAGAGTTATTAATGAAATTTCTCCCCACTGTAAAAACGGGAAGCATTGTGTTACAAATTTCAGATCTAATTTGAATGACTATGCCTGCCGGGCCAGCTGGCAGGGGAGCAGGAATCCTGACTGAGGGGCAGCTGGGATAAGGATAAGGAATAATAAGGCAAGAGAAAAAAGACAAGAGACAAAGATGGGGTACGGGAGGTCTGCAGCCATAAGGTTGAACCTCAAGACTGCAGCAACAGTTTTTCCAACTCCCAGCTAATATGCAGTTTTGGAACCAGAGAATAGCATAGGATTGTTAAAATTCCAGAACATAAAGAGGCTTTGAAGTTTGCAACATTTGATTACAGTAGACACAGGACAAGGTTGATTAACATAGTAATCTACTCCAGCGGACATAGCAAGGTGGGGACATAGCAAAGCAATTCCGGATAGTGGTGTGTGAACTTCAAATAAAGTGTTATGTAGACACCATACTTAAAATCATTCCAAGGTTCCAAAGAGGCCTGAATT
Organism: Perognathus longimembris pacificus; assembly: GCF_023159225.1. Taxonomy (NCBI): domain Eukaryota; kingdom Metazoa; phylum Chordata; class Mammalia; order Rodentia; family Heteromyidae; genus Perognathus; species Perognathus longimembris. The sequence continues at coordinate 30,395 of NW_025959756.1, forward strand.
TCCTCTTCCTTTACAAGGGTTCCTATATGTGCAGTGGGATAAGATGTTGATTTTATGAAAACAATTTAGAGGTCATAATAGTTTCTGGTGAGAAAAATATTGAGCTACAATGCAAAATGAAGTCTCAAGGGAAGGGATGGTTCCATGAT